>NC_083473.1:12263471-12563471 GCF_030014155.1 Tachysurus vachellii
ATCACATTAACACATGTCACCAAAGAAGAAAATATGAATAACAAACAAATTCAATGTTTTAATAGTTTGCACATACTGTATTTAAAGCTAAATATCTTACCCTCATCCCAGTCTTTTCTCAGGCTGCCAGGTACAGATAATGCTGCTGCTTTTTCAGCCTCCTGCTTTGCCTTCTTTCTCTTGCTCACAGTCATTTTATTCTGTTTAAACTCCTGAACATCCCACTCTAGGTCCCAAAGCCAAGGGTCCTCCTTGTACCTTACATTATAAGTTATGCATGACTGTTCAGCTCATGGCATTTAAGAAGACAAATACATACATTCATTTTTTAACACAAAATAACCCCCTTTTATAAAGTGTGCATAATTAATGACTTATTGGAAACACAAAGCTGGTCAGTACCTGTTGTCCTGCAGTAACTGACAGGCATCATCTGCAAGAATCATCAAAGATTTTTTCATTTCCCTTTGAAGCTCCTCATATGTGTCCTGGGCATCCTCCAAATACCGGTCCCAGTTCTGATTGACAGGCAAGTAACAAACACCCATCTCCAGCATTCCTGCAAGAGTCACTGGATGAGGACACCTACAGTGATACAAAAAGTTCAGTTATTAGATTAAACTAACAGTTAAATCAGGGAGAAAGATATGTACAGAGTATATGTGAAATATCATACCTTTCCATAAAGAGGGACAACTGTTGAATAAACACCTCATGAGTAGCCAGTACATCCATTGCACAATACTGCATCAGCTCCTATAAACATAAATCAGCAAAACAGTGTAATGGGTCATTTTATAATAATCACAAAATATTTTTATAATCCATTGAATTCTAAGAACCAGCAATGGCTACGTTTCAGAACATGTGCACATATGTATAATGCTGGCTGTAGATTAAGCATGACATTTACCTGGAAATTGCTCCTAATATCACTCATGCTGCCCTTCACAAAAATATTTCTGGCCTCTTTTTCCAGAGGATCCCCTCCAACATAGAGAGCATGGACATCAGCTAGGTTATTTATACTGCTTATGTTGACCCAGTCCCAAGAACCAATCTAAGAACAACACACATACAACAGATATTAAATTAAATAATTAGTCTTAAGCATACATCAAACATTAATATGAACTTATATATAAATAATCTTTGTTTTTCTTTTGTTGTATGTATCGTTTTAAATCTATTAAAATTTTCAACAATTATTGTGCAACTCCAGTATAGAGTAACAGGGCTGGTACAAGCAAACTTAAAATCTGGATTAAATATTTTCAAGTCCACAAACTGCTGGGCCCTCAGGGCGGCGTCCAAGCTTCTTCATGTGCTGCTTGACTTCATGCAGTCCTTGTCTCTTGCCAAACCTGCTGGCCATCCAGAGGGTCCGCTGAAAACCTGTCAGTCCTGAGATAGCCATGTGGAGGCTCATTGTATCCAGGAAACGCATCTTGGAGCCCTAATCATGAGCAGCATAAACTGAATTATTAAATAATGAATATTTATAAATCAGTCAATTCATACATTAAGATAATCCAAAGAGATATAGAGCAAAGGATTAAAGATCAAAAAAATAAAAAGATGAAGATTGTAGTAAAATGTGGAAAATTAGTATTTGGTACTTAAAACCTTGAGTGAATGTGTACCTTTAAGAGATACTGTTCTTTAATGTGCGCTCGGTCAAAGCTGACATTGTGTCCCACTACAAGTCTCTCTTTCCAGTGTCCGCCTGGAGGCCTGCTGGAGTTGGCTGCAGTCTCCAGAGGAATCAGGTCTGCTAGTGTCAATTGACTGGACCAGCTGTACCTCTCCTCAATCAGCCTTTTACTGCACCACGAATACCTAGAGCATCAGTTATCAGTTAAACATACAATTGTGTGGTTAATATCTTAAATGAAATTTTCAAGAAAAATTCATCAAGATAATTTTTTTTCAGTTTTACAAATGTACCTAATACAGGGGGTCCAATCGTATCCTCAAAGGGGCAATACGGTTTAACTTTCTAACAAGTAAGCCATACCTGATTCCAATTGATTAATCAGTTTAATTAGACTAGGAGGTATGGGTCCTGTCTGTTTGCAATAAAAATAAAACTGCACGAACACTTGCTCTTTTGTGGATAAGATTGAAAGACCCCGTAGTTAAAGTCTACATCTCACCAAGCATTTGGAGAAACGGCCACCGCCAGTGTGGGACAGTGGCCCTCTGCCATGCAGACTTCCACATCAAACACCAGAGCATTCTCCTCTGGAAAATCCACCTTTGTATGTTCGCCACCCAGCCCAGTGTACTTCACCCAGCCCACTTCCCAAGCCCACTGTGAGGGCATTTCAGGTATTTGCGCTTCCTGCAGATCCCTCGCTGCCTCCAAGTAAGGCAGGCTTTGCGTTTGTGCAAGCTTACAAAAGTGGTCATCAATGTTTTTGCCATAAATATTTGGTAACTTCAGTTCCACATTATTCAACAGTGACGCTTCCTTTCCCCAGAGATTATGCTTCTCTAAATGTCTGATGCTTTGCTCTATGTCATGACTTGAGTATCCTACAGTTGAGGAGCGAAAAATTTGTTCGTGCAGATTCCTGGAGAGCATCTGGATGTTGAGGGGGCTCAAACGAGTCTCACTGGAGCGCTCCTGCACTTTGGGTTCACCTGCAGCTGAGCACCATTGTCTCTGCAGAGGAGCTAATGGGTATCGCCACCTCCTCCAAAGAGACACCAGACGGAGCATCTTCCCTCAGTATGCTTTAGGATGGGACATATCCTGGATACGTGATAGATAGATGGATAGTCTGACAGACAGACAGATAGATGGATAGACAGACAGATAGACAGACATATACATAGATAACAATCAAATTTACAAATGTACACATTTAAACATGATGACTTGCTATTCCTATAATGCCTGTGATCTTATCTTTAAGGCAGCAGCCAAAGGACACAGTTACAGAACAATATTACAGTATAAACTGATCACACTAACAGCGTTAGAGTGTAAACTTCAGCACACCTATAATATAATATAATTCACAGATATCCGTCTGCTAATGCAATAATAAAAACATATGGATTTAATCATCTTTAAGTTTCTCACCAGATTTTTAACTCTAACGTGTTTAGGTCGTGTTTTAACTTTAACTCGCGACTCAATAACATCACACAACATCGAGTAAGAAGCCATTTTGGCTGAAACCGCTCCACATTTTCCACAGCGACACCGTGTGGCTAAGCGTGGTAACTATTCTGGAACATTTTAGTAGATAGTAATAATAATTCTTATTACAAACCCTTTTTTTTACCATGTAACAAGTTACAAGTTACAAACTGCAATAGAGCATTGCATAATATGCAGATATATACATATTATGTATATATCTGCATATATATATTATATAACTTCCGGTTCTCACAACGACTAAACGAGAAACTTTGAAGCGTTCCTTACAGGCCTCGTGGCCTAATGGATAAGGCGTCTGACTTCGGATCAGAAGATTGCAGGTTCGAGTCCTGCCGGGGTCGTAATTTTTCTTTTTAAGATCTTCTTCTAATAAACACATTTAGTCCCCCGAGTAAGAGTCATAAATATCAAGTTATTCGTGTCGGAAGTTTGGGAAAATGTATTTAATTAATACAATATTTGTTTACTAATTATTTTTATTTAAGAGGAAAAAGCTTTCTTTTCGTAAAAGCCTTCGTATCACTCGGGATTTATATTTTTTTAATGTTCTAATGGATCACTTAAATACCATGAACATATATACATATCCTTACAGACCTTTATATGTTTGCAATTTGTATTGCTGTACATACATCAAATTTTAGAGTTTGTTCTGAATAAGAGGAACTGCCAATTCGCCAAAAATGTAAACGGAGATGTATATAACTATAGAAATATTATATTTTATAAGATTATATTTTTATAGAAATATAGAAATATAGAAATATTATATTTTATGAGATTATGTTTTTTTTAAATGGGAAGTTGCAGTACATAGATAACACCGCCAGGGGTCAGGGTCGTCCTACACACTAGCACTTACCATGCAGCTCCTCGTGAGAAGATAAACCTGTGGTAGGCATGAAAATGGGTTTGTCACAAAAATGATTTATCATATTTATCAGGTTTATCACAGGTTACAAGGCCACAGAGCATCTTTCTATAATAATCTGCAATAATCAGAATTAACACTATTTTTTTTCACTATTTTAAAAAACAAATAGCTCACAAATCCTTATATTACCGTCATTCTTTTTCTAATCAACACACCCAAATAATAAAGTGTCTGGTTTTAATACCATTAAATATTCCAATTATTATCAAATTCCAATTATTATTATTAAATATAAAAAGTTTTAATATTCCATTTATATAAAACGCACAAATTCCTCTGGCTCATATATTCCTATGTATATATATATATATACATCCATTATTGTATCCATAAAGATCTTTTAAATGTTTTATTAAAATATTGTGACTGTGTTTTTTGGAGTCAACAGGAAATTATCATTAACACGTAAAACTTTAACGATTACAGTGGAATGTAAACACATATGGTGAAAGATTCTTCCATTCAGTTAAAGAAACATCAGTCAATGGTTCTTAAAGGAACAAAATAAATAAGTAAACAAACAAACAAACAAATAAATAAATAACATTGTTCTCTTGGGGGCCTCACTATGATGTTCATGACATTGAAAATACCCCACTATATAAGAGTGTCCCAATCTCTAAATGTTTATCAGCTAGAAAAACAGTGATGTCATGAGCTGAAGACATTGGGATCTCACAAGGTATCTGGCATCTGCCACTGTTATTTGTATGTGTGTGTCCTGTATGTTAAATTATTCTATCATTAATTGTGTCTATAATGGAGCATAGTGTAAAACTGCATGCACATCTTTAGGTAAAAGGTGTGTGCTTGATAGAACCACCACAGCAACAAAAGAAATATATAAATTAGTAACTTTCTTACTGAATATATTACTATATATTACTATATTACTATATATAATATATATTACTATATTATTATATATATTACAGTGAATATATATATATATATATATATATATATATATATATATATATATATATATATATATATATATATATATATATATGAAATTTGACATGGGTCAAGAATTATTGTTCTGTTACACTTCTATATATTTCTATTTCTTAGCAGATTCATTAAATGGAGACTCTGTTGCCAAATTTCTTCCTCAGTTTTATATTAAAGGAACAGAAGCAAGATCCATAGACTATCCCGCAGCTTTCCTAGTAAATGGGTCCTTGTCTTAGATCAGACCGCCTATTTTCTCTCAGGCTGTGTGTATCTACGGGGGACGCTTTAAACAAACCTCTGGCAGTGTGTGTAATAGCAAACCCTAAAGACAAGGACACGTTCATTCGTTAAATCACCATGCTTAGGAGCTTAGGCACGTCTAAGAGCGCGTGAAAAGGCTGGCCAGGCCCTGAGCCATGCTATTCATGTCCTCAGAGAGAAAGGTTAAAAGGTCAGAGCAGTTCACAAGCCCGACACCATTCTTATGCTAACTTATCACACACACTCCATCCTCAGCAGCACTCATGCAGTCTGGCTTGCGGAAACAAGCAGGTCTTGTTCACTCTCTGCAGTATGTCGGAGACCTCTGGTGAAATATTTAAACCTTTGTTTTATCACACTAAATAAATAGGATTTACACTCAATGGGGTCTAAATAAACCATTAAAATGTCCCGGAGCGAAAAATCACATGAAATGTACACGTGTTTTTCATGTTTGTTTGATTGCTTGTGCACGTTTCCATACATGTTTTTATTTTCACGTAATATTTATACATGATTCATTTATTTAGTATGTGGTTTAATGATGTGATCTTCTGAAAGATGTCTACATTATTCACATGGGGTCGCATGTGTTAGTTTGAATTCCTAATATAACATTGTTGAAATGGACTTTCACTTGTTTGTTTTTTTCATGTGCTCACATATTCCTTACACGTGTGAAAAACTTGATGAGCCTATCTAAATGAGCCTATGAGCCTAACTACCATGATAAATTATCAGAATAGTAAAAACAAAACATAAGAATCGCAATTTATAGTTCAGACAAAGTAGAACACGCAATTTTATGTTACAGTACAGTATAGATTCATTTTAATAGTATTTCGTAACATAAAATATTTCACAACATTTAGAAGCTTTACACATCGCACTCTTACTCAGGTAGCTTTATATTGGAATTATTATTGATCTATTTTTCTGTCTGTCTGTCTGTCTGTCTGTCTGTCTGTCTGCGTTTTACAGAATCTGTGCTGTGCTATTCTGCTATGCAGGCTATATGCTCTATCTGTAGAGTTTATTAACTTGTAGTTGGACACCACATGTTTATTTAGTGACCTTGTAAAAGAAGCAAACATATTGACAGCACAGTGGTCATGAGGGAATTAAAAGGAAATCACCATTTAATTACTGGTCCTTAACCTCTGACTTTAACCTTTGACCAACGCAGAGCCCTTTGGCTTGGTTTATTGTCCTCTAGGGGACTGGCCAAGGCAGTGCCACCAACCAGGTCCTGTTCAAAATAACATGAGTGCACTACAGCTTCATTCAGCCACGGTTAATGTCATACATGGTCAATACACTGTCCGTTTAACGGATCAGACCCCAAGGGAGTCAGGGTCAATACTGGACACTCAGTTATAGGCTGGTGAGTTTAACAGAACTAACTCGTTGTGATTCGACATATTCTTGTTTTAAAATGTTTCCATAGACACGTTTGCATTTTGATATAAACGTATTTAGAAATAAATACATACATCGTCACTGGCTTTATATTTTAAAGTTAATTAGCCTATACATTAAGTCAAGAATAAATTGGTTATTGCAAAAATTTGCCTCTTTAAAAACCATAATTATGTGATCTGTATAGCAGAAGATCGAATGTATGTGCAGTTACAAGCCACAATTTAGTCTATTCTCATCAAAATACAGCTATCAGGAAAATATTTTCGAAAAAAAATTATTTAATATAATCAGTCAAATGCTATTTTTCCATCCTGTAGTCTTATTGTAATTTCTAAACTATTTAATAGTCTAAACTATTTAACTGTTTAATAATATTTTCCCCACAACCAGCGTTGGGGGAAAGGACGAATTACGCTAAAATATCAAGAAATCGTTAAAAATAAAGCAAATAAAAAACGTATCAATAAAAAAACAACTCTGAAATACCAGCTCTTTTAAAGAACTATGTGAT
Organism: Tachysurus vachellii; assembly: GCF_030014155.1. Taxonomy (NCBI): domain Eukaryota; kingdom Metazoa; phylum Chordata; class Actinopteri; order Siluriformes; family Bagridae; genus Tachysurus; species Tachysurus vachellii. The sequence goes on from NC_083473.1 coordinate 12,270,732, forward strand.
GTAGTGGGGTAACTGAGTTGCAGTCAATGCTTCTGATTTGTTGCAGTGTGTATTTTACAGATTACTAAAGCTTATTTCCTTGTAGTCCAGGTCTCTATTTAAGGGGTCTGTTAAATAAAGGGAGCCACCATATTGAAGTTAGGCATCGCTCTAGTTTCGTGACATGGAAATATTTTAATTTCCTTGAGGTGAGCTTCTGAGCTCGTAATGTCAGTGCATTGGTTTATTCGTTTTGCCTGCACAGCTGAGCAGCCTTTAAGCGACTAATTAAAGCTTTATTAAACCACATCCAAATTTTCACATCCTTTCGTGTGCATCCAGAAGAGCTTTGAAAAAAAAAATGCATGCAAAGCTCTTCTCACTATATTTTCTATATTACCTTATTGTAAAACCCAAGAAATTATATATTTAAAAAGTACTATACACGTTTGAGGAACGTATTGTTTTAGAATTTATGTTGTTGCTCCACATGCTTTACTCCGGGTGCCCTTCCTGACACAACCATCTAATTTTAGGGCTTGTGACTGGCACTGAAAGTGTAGATTTGTCTTACATCCAGTTCCCAAGTTATTTTAATACTCGACAGTGGGATTTTTGTAAATTTTTTATTATTTTTCAGTTACGTGTTTTGAAATTGTACAGATTTTTAAAATCCCTTTCATTCCACACAGTGGATTATTTTGAGAAAATTATTTTGTCTAGGCTATATTACAGTGCTGTCCGCTGTCCAGGGTGCTGACTCAAATTGCTAAATTTCCTCTTATTATGTAATCTCTAGCCAGCACTAGGTGCCGTTAGTATCATGTGTTTAATCTGCACTGAGGTGAGAAGTGACCCTGTTAGTGCAAGTGAACATTTTCACACAGCTGCCCTAAATAGTGTGTGTCTGAATTTCCTGTTGGCTGTTTGTCTCATACAGAATTCGTTGACAGTGGTTTCTGAAATAGCTTTTATTCATAACTTTTATGTAAAACAAACTCAACAATATAAAAATAATGTATAATGTTTTAGTTTTTGCTGAACAAAGAAATGACAGTCTAAAAAACAGGATACAATCTCAAATTAAAACAATAAACCAAAAGCTCCTACTCAAATATAGATTGTGTAAAAATATGAAGTTGACTGTCAATATGACAAAAAAAATCACATTTTCTTAATACAAATATTATAATTCTATTCTTGAAGAGAAAAGAGTCCATATTCCATCATGGTTTTCAGTGTCCTTTGCTGCAGTTAACACACCAAGAGTGCTCTGAAAAAAGGTAAAAAGTAAAAGAAAGGCAGGGTGTTATTTTAAATGTTTAAAATAATCTTACATGTGATAGTGTAATTTTAACATTATTAAATAAGAACTTAACTATAACAATAATAATAATAATAATAATAATAATAATAATAATAATAATAATAATAATAATAATTATTATTATTATTATTATTATTATTATTATTCTTTTTCTTTATTACAATAAGTCTTTGTAAATAATGTGTCAACTCTGTCACAGTTTTAAAATGATACAAAGATTATCCAGTTCCTTTTATCACTGTAGGTGAGCAGATCAGACTCTTTCTGTCAGTTTCACCCCCATCTCCCATGCAAACACTGCCTTTCTCTTTCCTGTCTGCCCAGCACAGTGTTTGCCTTTTTTCTTTTAGTGGGTTGCTGATATCTATTTTTTTCACCAGTCTTTGGACTCCATACAGCTTATGCAAATCACTTTTCTTTTATTTCTCTGTCCCCTCCCAGCAGCATGCAGGACTAGAATGAACGGTGAAAACATGCATGAAGCATACACGGACACAACACACACAGACACGCAGCCACACAGACACAAACACACACACACACGCACACACACACACACACACACACACACACACACACACACACACAAATTCATAATTCTGCTTTCAGCACATAGTCTGTGATGCCAATTGGTATTGCTTGGCTTAGTTACAAATATTTTATAGCTACACAATTATGCAAGCAATATCCCCTACATTCACTTTTCATTGTTAGATGTAATGCTTTAAAAGGCAAAGTAATTATCTGCATACAGAACATAGAGAGAAAGAGAGAGAGAGAGAGGGGCAGGGAGGGAGAGAGAGGGAGAGAAAATTAGCGAATAGTTCTCTAAAAGCTGAGATGCTCTAGGGTTATCCTAAAACACACTTTGCACTTGGGATGAGTGCTGCACAAACAGGGGTTCGAATGTGGCTTTAGACAGACGGTTGCGACTATGGCTAGACTGGAGCTGTGGGAGGGGGGCGTCTCGGAGGGGATACTGTGGGTTAGGGGGTGTCTGATGAACCCGAAGCTCTGACATTCCCAGGCTCTGGGTCTGTGCCCAGCTGCGGAGGAGTGGAGGGGGGCACACATCTTGAGATGGCCTTGACAGCACTGCCTTTTCACAGCCACATTACTGAGGCAGCCAGCCTACCTCCCATAGCAACCTCCACACAGGTCAAAGGGTGAACAGCTCTCCCTCTGAGAGGGACGACAGAGAGAGAGATGGAGAGAGAAAGGGGTATACGACTATAGACAGGCTACAGCCAGGATGCTTCAACAGCAATGAACTTGAACTTGATGGATAGCTAAAGTTTTGTCTCACATGCATATCAAATGCAGAATTGCAGCTCTACAGAGAGATTTATATAATACAGTATTTTTTAATGTAGTTGTAAGGGTTGGCTTTTATATTATTATATTATATATTATTATATTATATATTATTTTCTAATTATTATATACTGTTAGCTTTTAAATCTTATTTTAATAGGTTTAACAATAAGAAATGTGTTAGAATTTTATGTAACACGTTTACTTACAGCATTAAATGTATATCATTTGATGAATCTAGTTCAATTTAAAATTCTAAACCAATATTAACAGCACATAATACACCCAACTGTACATCAAATTATTCTACTGCTATGTCATATTTTTAAACAATTTCTTGAATGTGTCCAAAAAATTTTCAGAACCAGTATTTAGGATAGAAAAGAATAACACTCTCCACCATCCCAGGTAGTCCTGTTTTGTCCAGTACAGCAGTTCTACATACTCTGGTTAACATAAACCCTTATTCCCATTTTAACCTTAGAGGATAACCTCCGCCTATGTGACTCTAATGCAGACAACTTCTAATCTGTAAAGCATAGACTAGAAGAACGTCTCTATCTTCCTGGGAGATACTTAAGACATTCTTTGTGAGAGATTAGTCTAAGCTAAAGATTAAGCTTGACCTACATTGGCTCTCATCCAAGGCTCTGAATGGTGTATGAGAGTATTTTAATACTCTTGCCAAACCGTGTATGTCTTCTTTTGTCAATCCACATTTACACAAAGTGAAGAGGTCTGACTTAATAATAACTTTATAAGGATTTCTTCTCTATGATAAATAAAAACCCTCCACACTTCAGATGACCATGGACTAAAAAAGATGCCTGATAAGTGTGTGTGTGTGTGTGTGTGTGTGTGTGTGTGTGTGTGTGTGTGTGTGTGTGTGTGTGTGTGTGTGTGTAAAAACAAGTAAAATGCAGCATCCACATGTGCAGTATGGATGCTTACAGTTTGGTATGTCTGTCAAAATGTAGCCGATGTAAACACCCAAGGCATTCATAATGATTTTACTGATCTCCTGATGTTATTATTTGCCTTTAGAGGATTTACTGTACCTCATTAATGAGAGTTATAAGCTTTTGCCCTCTGACACACAGAAAGCCTTACTGTTTGATCCCTCAGGCACTTGACCTAAATTTGCACTAAATGTGTGGACTTGCTATATGTGATCTGGGAATTACTATGTATAAGACCATATGCAACCCTGTTCTGAAACGTATAACAAATGAGCAATATGTTCATAATTATTATTTAATGCCAAATCAATAAAAAAAAAATTAATTTAGGACTCCACTATTTGGAAAGTAAATGATTAAAACTAAAAAAAATAAATCAAAGTTATATACATATGCCAAGCTGCCAGCACACAACAGAGCTCATTTTCACAGTAACGGGAAGAGAGAACTAAACATGGTGCCGCATCTCGCCATCATCAAATGCCTCTCCCCTTCATCCTCCCAAACACTGAAACCAACTCATATTTTTGATTCACAGTGCCTATGTTACCTCTTTCTGCTCTGTTTTTATTCTAAACTATAGCAGGTTAACACCATATAGTCTATCTTATGTGCATAGTGACATTTGTTATAAAATCCATCTCTGGCTTTGTGTTTTTTAATGGTGGTCTCTATACTCTATATCTACAGAAAAAGGCTGGTTAGAATAAATGCTGATAATCATAAATGTACACTTATACTGAAATCTTCACTTACCAGAGCTTAATAACCATTAGCACAATACTTAAATATGACACTCAAAAATATTATCCTAACTTACAGTATAATATATTGATGTGATATAGATGAATATTATAATATGTGGACAGGTTAAAATAATTAAGCTATGGTCAAATTATTCTACAACACAAAATGAAATATAAATGAGTGCAATATGCTGTAACTGTGCAATAAATCTTTACTACTGTAATTGTGAAGTAAATCTAACGGTCACTTCTTGCTATAGCTGTAATGTACATTTTAGATATTGGACAAAGGGCCCTGTTTCACGTATGCCACCACAACATCTCCATCTGTACCAGACAAGCATTAGCAATGAGAAGACCAATTAACATGATCAGGGGCCTACAGCCTGCTCCTGTTTATTTGCCTGTATGCATACACACACACAGTCACACACAAAAGCTCCCCAATCTGCATACCAGTCTAATGTCTTTGGCATCTGGTCCTGTCTAGTCTGCTCCGGGCTTTCCCACCCTGCCCCCCTTCAAGCCATGGTGTAGAAGTACCAGTCCTGACAATGGTGGGAACGGTGCTTTAGGAGGGAGGGGGCCTACAATAAGCGAGGAAAGATGCTAGTGGGGCAGAATAATAATGGCAGACACCACGTTCTGTTCATTAAGGCATGCTGCTGCAGCTGCCGACCCCATGGCAGCCCATGGGCCGATCTTACTCTCATGTCCATTCAAGATGGAGACTAGAGTGCCAGGGGCATGGGGTGCCATTTTAGCCATTTCAACTGTGGCTAGCGTGCAATAAGAATGTGTCACAGCATTGCTCTTTGTCACTCTAAAGCAATAAATAAAAATTCAAATATATGTTGTGAACACCTGGCAAAAGAGTATTATTTATAAATTTCAAGCGGGGTTATGTGCACATGAATTTCACGATCTAAATAATATTATTTAAGCAAGTTTAGTCTTACACTTTTAAAAAAAGTTATGGATTGCAAATTGTACTTGTGCATAACACGCACAAAGAAAAAGAGCATTTTGCAGAGCTATTCGTACATTCATTTTCATTCAGTCATTCATTGGTTCTTTAGTTCACTTTTTTAACTAGTTGACATTTCTACAGGCAAAGAAGGTTTGGAATGGAAGAGGGAATGAAGAACAGTGAAACCAGGAGAATAGCGCAGAGAGCAAAGTCTATGGGAAGTACCTCTGGGATGCTGCCTCTCCCATTGACACACTGAAGCTTTGGCCTTTTCTTTCCTTTCAGTGCAACTATGTCAAGAGGATCTTTGCTCAGCCCCACTCATTAGCAGTGCTAGTTGCTTTATTGTCTCCTCTCTATTTTCCTCTCATTATCCATCCCTGACTGCAAACAAAACTATTTGTTTAAGAAAAGGAAGTGTGTTGTTAAACTGTGTACTACATATGAAACTTTCCCACTGCTCTATCACAAAAATAATTACATTCCTCTTGGATGATGTTTCAGTTTGAGGTATCAAATATATAAAACCTATTACAGAGCATCAGAATGCTAATTAATTATGCACACATCATGCTCTCCAGTTGTATTTGAATGTTACAGTTATGTTTAACTTACAAAAAACAAGGTCCTTGTGAAAACATAGTTCATGTCATTTTGCCAGTATAATTCAAATGGAGGAAGCCTAAAAAAAAGCCTGACAGCTTCTCACAGTGTTTCCTGTTTTAATCACCAGGTAAAAGATTACATTTTTAGTATGTTATCTATAAGATTACATTTTTAGTTAAGCTACAATGTAATGGTAGCTGTGTGGAAACAACAAAAATCATAAAGACCAGAGTTCAATGTTAATTCACATGGCAATCCTAACAAAAGAAGATGGCAGCCTCTACTGCAATCGGTGCCAGCTTATTTGTTTTCTTTACCTCCCCTCCTCCACTCTGTTAATTAGTATTGTAAAATCAGATAGGCAAAGCAGGACCGGTTTAGCTCTCAAATGCATCCATGCACATGCTCACACACACACACACACACACACACACACACACACACACACACACACACACACACACACACACACACACACAGGAATAGAAAAGGCTATGATGCAACTCACCTCGTATGCCAGTCCAGCCATCTTAGCTGTTTCAGTGAGATCTCCCTCAAGATGGCCTCCCTGCCTTCCTCGTTCATTGTGCCAAGGCTCCAGGGAGATAATGGTGCTTTATCACCGGTGGCACGGGCATAGTGCCCCATATCCCCAGATGGCACCGGAGATCTCTCGGCATGATGAGAAATATGGCAGTCAGGAACAAAGGTGTTTTCCTACTAGCATCTATGTATATGCCACCTCTTCTGTACAGCATGCAGCCTAAGTTCATGACACTGTACTTTATTATGGCATGTTGTAGACTGGAACAGAGCTCTGAAAAGGGACACAGAAGAAGAGGAATTTAAAATTAAGCATTGAAAAATACTCATTGTTATTATCACCAAGCTGGTACCATGGCAACCATTAACGGGTCTGCTGCACAGACTCTATAAAGCAATTTCTGCACAAACTTATCTAGTATAGGATACACTAGAACATATCCCATTTTACTATTGGAAGCATACAATTTGCTTAAAATAAATAAATAAATAAACCTGAAGACAGAAGGTATGATCCACAGCAATGCAAAATCACTGTGAATTCACAGATATATAAAAGAAATTACAAAATATATTTTTAGTTTTTAGCTAGTGTAGATAATATAGAGCATAGAGATATAAAATAGAGCTTAACTTTGAATACTGTAGAGAGGTGATGATGTAGACTAATAAAATTCTGAATAAATACAATAGAGTGCTACAATTATTTCTGCATTGCGAAAACATCCATACAGTTACATTTCTAAGACTTCTCACAGTCTAATTCATACAAAAAGTGCAAAACCTTAGGCATAGGAGTGGGTTTAGCACTTGAACATTTACTTATACCTTCATCAGTAGAAAACAAACAAATCTGAGGATAGATTTTGAGACACAGTCATGCAGGTGTTTTTTATTCATTCACACACAGACAAGAACAGAATCACAAAGCATCAGAAAAAGTTTACCTTAAAATGTTGCAAATGAGAATAAAAGTCCACAAAACCCCAAATACCCAGCCTGTTTAAACTACCCTGGCTATAATGATCTAGCCTATATGTGCAATTGTAATATTTGGAAATGAAACAGTTTAGAAATCCTTACATTAAATGTATAATTATAATTTAAGTTACACTTGTAAATATGGTTACATGTGGTCCATATAGCATCATAACTTACCATTTTTCAAATATCAGCTTTTTTGAGCTGATATTTGAAAAATGGTAAGTTATGGAAAGCTTTCTTTTTGGAAAGCTGTTCAAAGAAGTTTATTTTTAAAATTTTACACAAAATGGTTTTCATTCTAATAAAAGTGTCTGCAGGCCTACCTGATAAACATGTCCTTAGGTCACATGGTTTGGGAGATTCACACAAGATTGTTGTGAGTTAGAGATTAATTTCTACTTTCGGTTATCTAGCTTTATGACATGTTTTTATACTCATACAGCTAGATAACCAAAGACAGAAACCAACCCCTCTCCATGCTTATTGCTGTTTCTGCTCGAGTGGGGGGAAATATTGAGGATGAGGAGTCACCTATCTGAAAAAAATATATAAAACAGAGATACATGAATAAAAAAGCAACATGCTTAAGCAAAGGTGAAATACCAGAAGAGTTTATCTACATGTTAGCCTGTCCCATGTTTCAGCCTCAAGAGACAAAATGTATTCCAGGTAGTCTGCAGTAAATAAAACTCAGAACTGTTATGCAGACAATTTGCTATCAAAGGATAAATGTTTGAACCAATATTGTAAAATTCTTCGCTTTTTACATCTCAGAATGATGATCCAATTGAAATAATTTATAAATTCATAATATGAAAATAAAAAAAAAGGCTGTAAGAAATTTAAAACATGGCAATATCTTCACATAAAGACTAATCTCTGATTATTTTGATAGAATTTTCAAACACAGAATCCTCACAGTGTAGATAGAATCACACAATAAATAATTAATAATAATAATAATAATAATAATAATAATAATAATAATAAGAATACTACTACTACTACTACTACTAATAATAATAATAATAATAATAATAATAATTATAATAATTATAATGATGATAATAATAATAATAATAATAATAATAATAATAATAATAATAATAATAATAATAATAATAAATGTTTTTAATGTTTAATATTTATGTTATAGCAGGGCTTTAATCTCTCCAACATTATATTCAAAAGAGAAAAGTTACAAACATAATTATATCAAATCATGCATGTGTACAGGGTGTGTGTACCATTAATGTGTATGTGATGTGCACATGTGATGTGCACGGTGAGTGTGCACATGGTGTGTGTAAGCCTTGTGTGTATATGATGTGTGTAAGGTGAGTGTGCACATGTAGGTCTCACTCTGTTCACAATACAATAAACTTAAAATTATTGTATGTTATGTTTAACTGCACCTTCAATACATTTTATCTGACTATAATCACTCACCAAAGCCAAATGTCTTCTAGCAGATGTTCCTCTAGAAATTGACCAAAATTTATTCAGCTATTTAAGTACCAGTCATTCAGATTATACTCAGGTTTACTAAGTAGGTTAATATCTGCATATAAATCACAATTAACTGTTAGCTGACAAAGAATCAAGAGAAAGGCTTTAAGGAGGCATCTATCAATTCATATTTGTGCTACATGACTTCAGGCTGTTATATAAAGGTGTAAGTATATAATCTATTATAGATCACAGTCAAACTTGCAGATGACAGTATATAAGTTAACTGTGACATAAAAAGTTTCAAGATTCTTTTTATAAATTGTAATTGAAAAAAACATTTCTAGAGTAAACATTTATGACCAGATTTTACAGTTTAACACTTATACAATATGACAATAACCTACTTGTCCTGAGATCAAATAGGAGTGCAGCAAATAGACTATGCATTGCATGTGTAAAAATGAATGAGTGGTAGTTGCTGAATTAAAAAGATAACCTATAAGACACAATAGTCCTGGATGTAGTGTCCACCCTGATCCTGGTACACTGCTAAAATACACTGCCGTATTTCCCGTAAATTAATCATCAACCCTAAGCTCAATCTTTCCAAAAGGAAACATCACAATACAGGTCCATGTCCAATTTCACAAACTCAGTGTACATTATCTAATATTTACATATGAAGTCTATAAAAAATATGGAGCTTTCTGCATGTATTATAATTCAAGAAATGTTTGCTATGAATATGAGCAATTTGATGGATACATTGCACACAGATATTTACAGATATTTTCTGATAAAAAAAATAAAATACCTCTGGACTCCGTTCGCTTAGATGGAGCTGTGAGTTAAAACGCAGCATCTTCAGCATCCTCAACATCCGTGTAGATGAGGTGCTGCAGCCAGTCGGTAGCTCCTCGCGCCTCTCTCTCTCTCTCTCTCTCTCTCAATCTCTCTCTCTCTCTCTCTCTCTCTCTCTCTCTCTATATATATATCTATATATATATCTATATAAATCTATCTCTATATATATATATATATCCTACAGCCTATAAGCACAGAAAACCTGAGCTCAAATGCAAAGTTTTTGTTTTATCTTGGCTTGTTCAGCTATATAGACCATCTAAAGCAGGTCCTGTGCGGTCTTCATGCAGAAATTGATTTTATTGATGACGATCTGATGCTATTGATGTCCGACCCTCCGCCTGCTCTTCTGCACCTCAAGTACCACCGACCACCGCTTTTCTTCCACTGGTCGCTAGCGTCTGCAGTGACGTCACTCAGCTTGGGTGAGCGCCGTCGTTCATATTGACCAATTACAGCGCAAGGACGCGTTAAGGCGGTAGAGTGGGTGGAGTTAGAAAGCAGGCGAAGATGAGTCGCTTAGAATAAACCTACTACCTGTTACATTTAGGATCCTAAATAACAAAATAACCATTTTCACAATTTAATTTCATAGTATTTAATGCTACAATATCATAGAACTGATGAAGAAAATATTTAGATCTTAATTCAGCTTAAATTCACAATTGTGCTTCCCCATAAATATGATATATGTATATATATATAGTATAACTCCATTTAGATCAACATCTTATTTATTCACGATTTAAATAAAATCCTTAGTTTACAATATAATATATATATATTGTAAATATATAATAATGCAAAGAAATCACAAATCTACATTTTAATTTGAAATAAAAAATGATGATTACGATGCACACACAAACTCTAAATACATCTGTACATCTGAATCTACAGTACTTTATATTTCTAGAGAAGCAAATACCAGATTAGAAAAGTGTAAATACTCAAATGTCTATACTTTTGTTGTAATTTGAGCAAAAAATATTTTTTAAAAAGCAATGATGTTAGTGAAAATTCTACAGATCTGTAGATTAATTTTGCTTCCTCCTCTGCTTCCTAATTCTATATAATTAAAAAAAAAACATAAATAAATAATAGTAATAACATAATAAATTGCATGTCTATATTAATTTTGCAGATTCTTCTATTTGTTTAAGGAGCACAGCAAAGTCGCTCTCACAGATAAGCTGAATATATAACACAAATTATTTTCAATGGTGAACGGTATAAAAATATTTTTATATGCTTAAAGAGTGCTAACATTTCAACTTACTTTTTAATTTCGCTGTCTAAAAGTAATAATAATAATATTATGTATTGTATGTACTATGCAATCTTTCTTCTTTTCTTTTTCTTTTTCTTCTTCTTCTTTTCTTTATTATTATTATTATTATTATTATTATTATTATTATTATTATTATTATTATTATTATTATTATTATTAAATATTTAATATCAGGACACTTGCAGTACAATTTAGAATAGTTTGAATACATAATTTCATTAACTTCAAGTGCACTCAGTATCTCAGTAAGCTGTCTATATTCTATAGTCTATTTTTTTCCATTTCAAAGTGGCTGGTTATTCTGCAATCTTTGAATTTTGCAATCAAAGCAAATGAATAAAAAAAAACGAAATGATTTTTAATTCCCATAGTGACGATTACATGCTGCTACATCAATCTCTTTTTAAAATTGTGTTAGTTTTATTTATTTGTTTATTTACCGATCTTTTCTTTTTAAATGATTTGTTAGTCCAGTGATGTGTTTTTTAAATATATTGTCATATATAGTGTATATATTTTTATCGTTTTACAGGATCAAACTCGATTAGTGTTTATGTTTGCCAGTATGCGTGGCCGAGTTTCACAAAAACGTCGCAGCTTTTGTTGGTGATGTTAATGATCTTCACTTTGCAATGCTTTCGAGAAACTAGTCATGGCATGCTAAACGAAAGCTCCAGTGATTAGGAGTATTAGTTCTGAGCACCTTCACTGATGCACTGACACATGCAATTTATAACTGTATAACAAAATGATTTTGTCTGGCAAATTCCTTACCGGATGTAGAAGCTTACAACATAATATGGAAAGATTCCTAAAATTTAAGAAATTCGTCTACTATATCACATTCCATAAACCATTATAAGTCCTCTTAAAGCAATAAAATCCTTCCTAATGTGATATTTTTATATCTTAAATAGGAAAGAACTCAGGTATGAAATCTTAATATTGGGATGTATAACCAGCCCACTCACCTCATTACTTTATATTTACATTTATATTTATTTTCAGCTATTCCTGTATTAACATCATAGTTCACATTAAGTTGATGAAATAGTCACTAACATTCAATAACAATAACAATAACAATAACATTCAATAACATTATTAATAGTCTAGTTTATCAATAGTTTGACAAGTATTAGGGACCAGATATTTACTTACTGGAGGGAAAAATAATAAATATTTATAATTATTATTTTATTTCATTGAATATTTTTGTTAAACAAAATGTCAGTTTGGGATATGACTGCAGAGATTTAAATGGAATTTCATGTATTGTCTGTGGTTTGAAGTGCACAGGAATGCATGTCTGAATTCCACCAAACTGTGGGTGTTGACCTCTGCCCCAATGGGTAGCTGTTGTGACAGGAGTTCAAGGTCCTCTTAGCTCCTGTGGGGCGTGATAGAGGGGAGGAGTGGGGTGCCGTCTACCACAGCTAGTCCAGACAGACCCCCCAAAATGTCTGAATTGGAAAGGGTAAAGGGACATGGGGTGACGATGAATCCCCCTTTCCCAGTGTCTGAGTGTATGACTGTTGCAGCAAAGGCAGTGGGGAGTGGGGACTAGACAGAGTGTATGTGATCAGCATAGACAAACACATTAAAAAGACACATACATACACACATACTCCATATGGATTCATGTAAAGAACTTATAAGATCCCAGTGAAGATGAGTCCAAAAAGTAGCATGGATGACATAACTTCTATAAAAAAGTTGAAAAATGATAAATAAATAAATAAATAAATAAATAATAAAATTAAACTAAAGCCTTCTCAGTCACTGGCTGACCCAATTGAACACCATGGTGTCAAAATACCATCTGAGAACATATCTTTTGGAAGAATGGCCTCTTTTCACGGTACATATACAGAGACTTGCAGAAACCCTTAGCTAAAGTAAATTAAAGCTGTTATGACAGCCAGTAGTGGCCCAATGTCTTATTAAGACATTTATTTATTTATTTATTTATTTATTTATTTATTTATTTATTTATTCATTCATTCATTCATTCATTCATTCATTTATTTATTTATTTATTTATTTGTTTGTTTGTTTGTTTGTTTATTTATTTTACTTACTTACTTACTTACTTACTTACTTATTATTTTCAGTTGTCCTTTACTGTACATAAGGCATAAAACAATTCCATATTTTAGCCATGAAGACCAGGCATAATCACATCAAATTACTTTCTGCTGCCTTTGATAAAAGCAGAGGTGTTAAATTTATTCTCTGTCTTTGCATTGAATCAATATCCCAGGGAAATAAAGTATGACAAGATATTTATTTAAAAAAACGATTCACGATAATGTAAAATATTTTATTTCTCTGTTACTCAAAAGCTTATTTATACTTTATACAGTGTTTAAAAAATAAAAATAAATGTTTTGTTAAAAAAAGAAGTTGGACTTAAACACATCTGGAATAAATAAAATGAGTTAAGCTGAGCTTTATTCATATTGCTTTTTTAGAATGAAGTTGTGCTATCACCCTATAAGAAAAAATAAAACGTTCCATTGATAATGCTGGATACTGACTTTTTATTTTATTATATTGACATCTTTTAATATCTATTTGCAGAAAACATATATCAAATTAGAAGTTGCAAATTTTTTCTTGTCACATTTTTATAACAGTATTAAACACATTGCCAACACAATGAGTAGTGTATGGAGCTTCAGTCAATGATGAACAGACAAACTGAACTCATTCTATTTGAAATAATTTTTAGCAAGTCAGAAAAGGTCTTAATTACAGCTTCACAGCTGTAATTAAGCACACACGTACACAGCTTCAAAACCGAGAAAAGCATTCAAAGCTATATACAGTCACAGTTCTATCATGAAGTTCCTAGAAACCTATTCATAAATGAGTCATCATTTTGTATTTTCATAATGAAATATTGAGAACCCAATGAGCTGCATCTTTAATCTCTAATTCAATCCATATAAATCTATCCCAAATAACATGTTGCCAATGCTGTATAAGGATATCTTATGGCAAATACCTCTTTCCATATCAGCTGCATTAAAGCAGCTTATCCATAGCTTATCTCCAAAAATTGCATAATTTTTTTCAGTAATTCAGAAAATTTCAGAAAATGTTGTTCAAATACATGAAGCTAAAAATATTATTTAAAAAGAAACAAAGCAGAGACAGTTACCTGCATTCACTAGTTAATCCTGGTAAGGGTCGCAAATGATCTGAAGACAAACTCAGGACACTGTGCTCAAGGGAAGAATGCACCCTAGATTAAACACATTGCAGGGCAACATGCATACACACATTAATATCTAACAGTAAATTAGCATATCCAATCCACTTTGAGGTGTGAAGAAACAGAAGAACCTGAGCTGAGAATGAAAGCAGGTACCCTGGAGCTGTGAGGCACTGTACCACCTGCACTGAGAACTTTCTGGAGAAAATTTTTAATTTTAATTAGGCAAAACTAAGTCAAATTAACTAAATTAGCGGCTACATTAAACAGCTACGTGGGTCATATAGGTTGTACCTGTACTACAGTTACCTGTATAAGCTACTGTTATTTTACACACTATCTATTTTACATACTTTTCAAATCAATTTTGTAATCTATTTTACATACTTTTCAAAACAGCCAAATCAATTTTAATTCAATTCAGAGTATTTGTATAGTGCTTTTAAAAATTATTTATTTATCATATTATCTCAAAGCAGATAAGTATAAAAACAGAATAAAAGTTTAGAAGTTTAAAGTTTAAAATTAAGTTACTATATATCTCTAACATCTATCACTAATGAGCAAGCCGAAGGTGATGGTGGCAAGGAAAAACTCCTTGGGATGATATGAGAAGAAACCTTGAGAGAAACCAGGCTCAGAGGAGAAACCATCCTCATTTGGGTGACACTGGAATATTTACAAGTAAATATTGTAAATGTAAATAGTCAATCTAAGACAAAAAAGGTGGAGTCAAGCACTGCTTTAGGCCACTCTCATCACGGGGTAGCTTATTAATTTTATGAATGGTTAATTTCTGAAGGGATCTGTGTACATAATTGCTGTTTGATTGCTGTCTGTTTGCAGTTTGATCAGCTGTTCTGAAATTTCTGAAGTGTGACGTATCTGTCTGAGAAAGAATATTGTATTATGTAGAGTAAACTGTAATTTGTCTTTTGTCATGCAGGTGACAAACATAACAGCATACAGTGTATGGTTCCCCTGCAGATCATAATGTAATTTTCTACAACTAAAACGTAAAAGCAGCATTAACATTTTAGACAATTTAATAAAGTTTTGTTTCAGTTTTGTACTTATTTAATTATAAGATAGAATTTCATTTAAAATTAAAGTTTAATTTGACTCTTAAGTTGCACTGACCCATGACAAAGATGAGATGCCCCATGAGATGCTCTTAGGTTGGACTTCTTCCAATGAGTCCTTTTGCCTTTTGTGGATGTGGATGTTGTATCTAACAGTTAGTCTGTTAATAGGATTAAAACTTTTACAGT
This sequence comes from Tachysurus vachellii, assembly GCF_030014155.1. Classification (NCBI taxonomy): domain Eukaryota; kingdom Metazoa; phylum Chordata; class Actinopteri; order Siluriformes; family Bagridae; genus Tachysurus; species Tachysurus vachellii. The sequence goes on from NC_083473.1 coordinate 12,286,258, forward strand.
CATCAGTATATGCATATTAAGCTTTTAAAACTTTTTTATGTTCTTAATTGTATTTTTCTATTGTAGCTGGGTTATCTATGTATTTTAATACCCAATGATATGTTCCGCATGTCTCTTTGTGTTGAACACTCTTTCATAAAAGTTTGAAAGATTGATGGATAATTTTACATGCAGACAACCATCCTATTTTCTTCTAAATAGGCTTCATAAAGAAAGATCTTTTAAGAGTTTTAATACAAAAGTAATAATGCCATTATTAAAACAATATCCCTCAATGTGTGTGTGAACGTAAATGTGAAAACAAATGTGAAAGAACAATTTTCTATTGTATTCTTACAAACACTCTTAACCTTTTGTCACAAATGATCCTAAAACATTTTTAATTATTAATGAAAATTTTTGTTTGCTGGTTTGAAGCTCAATTTCATTAAAGGACATGATCATTTAGGACATGATCACTCAAATGCATGATTAAAAGGTTTTATTTAAATACTATTTTTTGTTTGTTTGTTTGAATCCTATTTTTCCAAACTGCCTAATCATGACTGGTAATTTAGGATATTTGAAAAAAAAATCATAAAATACGTTTTTTTTAAATTAATCACTATACATTAATATTGATATAAACATTGATTTAAAAAATAAACTCGTATAGCATCCTTTGTGGTTAGCTTCCTGTTTGATGATGCCCACACCCCATTATAATATTTTTTTGCATTGCACACTTTTAAGACATTGTTAACACGTGGATTGAAGATGAAGATGAAGATGAAGTCGTGCTGTCGCCCACAAATCGTTCCGAACGCGTCTCAGGAGTGAAGCGCGTGCGCAGCCACACGTCAGTCCCCGTGCTAACAGAGACGTCTTGCGCTCACGGATCCGCCCCCTGCTCGTTCATTCACACTCGCCTGGCAACTCGGCGCGCGCTCATATAAGGGCTTTGTAACCAGCAACAGGGGATGAGGCGCTATGAAAAGGTATCCAGCCACTGGAACCAGGCCCGGCGATTCTAAAGAAGGGTTGAGGGGTGTGTGTGTGTGTGTGTGTGTGTGTGTGTGTGTGTGTGTGTGTGTGTGTGTGTGTGTGTGTGTGTGTGTGTGTTTGCCTCTTTGTCAGCCGAGAATTCCGGCAATGACCCCCGTAAGTCAGGGCTCCACCTCAGCGCAAAACCGTTAGCTTATCGTAGCTAATCCTGTGTTCCGACATGAGTCTTAACACAGTGTCGGGGAGGCGCGCGGATACCTGCAGTGCAGGACACAAAGCACTTAATGTGTAGGACAGGTGGTGTGTGAGGGCGCACATTTAAACAACACGGCGAGGATCAATAATCATTCATTAGTTCATTTAATATAATACTACAGTACAGCCAAACAAATTCGAATGTCATCTCGCCCTGAGGCAAAGAAAAAGAACTAATGAAACTATAGAGACAGCAATAACAACAATAATAATTGAATTAATTCTGATATAAGATGATATTAAAGATGATATTAAAGACTCGCTAAGATGACATTAGGACAAAACCTTAAGAGGAATTGGACTCAAAAAGAAACCCATCTACATCTAGGATTATAACAATCATATACACTGCTCAAAAAATTTAGAGAACACTTAAATCATGCATCGGATCTCTATGAAGAAAATATTCAAGTTGAAATCTTTTCTTATATACATTGTGTAAATTCACTGAGAACCAAATGATGTGACAATGGTTAATGGAACAAAATCATCAACCCACTGAAATCATACCAAAAATCAAAGGAAATATCTAACTTGCTTTCTAACTTGCTGTCACTAACTGTAAGTCATCATTGTGTATGGTCCCCACATATGTACTCTTGACAAGGTCTGGGCATGTTCCTGATGAGATGGCCGCTGGTGTCCTTGGGGATCTCCTCACAGACCTGTATAAGTCATCAGTGAACTCCTGGACAGTCTGTGGTGGCTTTGGCTGCTCTGATACATAACGTCACAGAGGTTCTCAATTGGATTCAGGTCTGGGGAACGTGAAGGCCAATCAATGGCATCACTACCTTCACCCACCCAGAAACTGCCTACGTATTCTGGCCACATGAGACTGGGCATCTTCATTCACCCGGAGGAACCCAGGGCCCACTGCATCGGCAGTCTGACAATGGCGCTGAGAATTTAATCTCAGAATCTAATAGCAGTAACAGTACCGTTGACTAGCACATGAAGGTATGTGTGACCATCTATTGATAGTTGTCACAAGACCATCACTGGCCCACCTTCAGATTGGTCATTCTGGATGACAGGATACACCTGGGCAACAAGAGACACCTGTCAGTCACATTTTCCAATATTTTTGATAACTTGAAACATCAGTGTGTTGAAATAAAAGGTTCCATGCTGTAAGTTGTTTAACACATCTAGATGTAAATAACAGGAAATTAAAGCTTAAATTCTGGTGTATATAATCTCATATTCAATTTATGATCTTAAGCACAACTGCAAAAACAAGGTTGTTCAAATTCTTTCAGAGGGGACTGTATAGTTCAGTTGCCAGAGTTGTGAGAGATCCTTGAGAAGAACAGAATGCCTCAGAGGAGCAAAATGCTTACATTGGGCATTATTGGTTCAAGAGTGCAGCAGTCTAACTAAACTAAAATCATGTATAGTGGTCATAATATGCAGCTACTGTAGTCTGGGGTGATGTATTTTGACTTTATTTTTAATAAGGATTTTCTTTTTCTGACTTTAGGACTTTTGGCTTTCTTAGGTCATGGATAATCTCTCAAAATAATTAAAAACATTTAAAAATAAAATGGTTTGGAATATCTTCATCAGTTGAGCAGTCACTAACAGTATACTTCAGAATTTAAAACTATGATTAAAATAGGTGCAGACAATTGAAACTGGCAGGTGAGCCAAGAACACTTGTCTATGCTTTGGTTGCCCAGACTAATCACTCGTAATAATAAAAATAAAACAAGCTGTATGAGTGTGTGAGATGGCAAGGACTGATGAACTCTATCCAGGTTATAGAGGAGTTTATGGACTTCTTTCAAGGTTTATAGGGCTGTTAACATGAGTAGTGCACAAGGCTTTAAAACCAATATCTTAGCAGTAATATCATATGCTTAGGGTCCTATATGTATGAGCTCTGTGTGATAAGAATATGAGATATGCAAACACAATTGCACACATTTATACTGTATTCTGCAGATGTCCAAAAATATAAAATTGATCTTATTCTGTAGTAAATATTTTTTACGTTACTAATTAAACAGCATCTCACATTTCTGTTTTTAACAAAAAGCTAAGCCTATGTTAGTGTGTGTATTGTAACTAGTGTTTAGCATGCACATTGTACACCCCCCTTCCCCTCCAAAAACGTTTCTCACACACTAACAACTCCGCCCAAGTGCGCTTTCCCACTTTCCCACCCTTTGGCTCAGCACGGTTGTCAATCAACTCAGAGAGCTGGTCCAGACAGGCAATCAGTCATCAGCCATGAAAAGAGCTCTTACTTCCCTCCTTCCCCTCTTTTAACGCTCTTTGCCTTCTTTATCCATCCTGTCCCCTCTCTTTCTGAATGGGCGTGACAGGCTTAATCTCCCACACTCCTCCTCTGAGTTCCCGCCGCTGTTTCTCTCTCCCCACCATTGGCTGCCTTAATCACCAACAGGGCAGACAGTACTGGCTTTTTTTTTGAACACAACATCAAGTTGTCCCCCTCCTCCCGGCTCAGTGTCCTCAGGGTCAGACCCCCCTCAGACTGGGGCCCTTTCAGCTTTGGCAAAAGGATCATGTCATGAAAAGAGCTTGATTTAGTTTTAACAGGGTGCTGTGTCCGGCCTTTAAGTGGCAAATGAATAAACATAAGATGAGAGAGGCCCTGCGGGGTGGGGAGCGGAGGGGAAGGCACTGAATACACAGGAGGTGGGGACAGATGTATTGGAGCGTAAAAAAAATGGGGTTTGTTCCTTCTCTTCTCCTCTTCTCCACGGTACCCCAGAAGCAGTTAATTAGGGCGCTTTCTCTGCTCACATGGCTCGTGAGATCAGAGTGCTTTACACCCAGGCCTCCTGTAGTGATACATTAATGTCTGCTTTCCTTACAGTTCTGTAGGAAGAAAATATTCTAGGCCATAAGCGAAATTCTTAAATCGCAATATTCACACCTTGGAGCTATATGCTACATTATTGAATGGTTTAATTATTCTTTATTAATCAGTTGAATATGATTCACTGCATATGTTTGTTGCAATTACAAATTCCAAAACTGAAAAATAAAATAGATTGTGAACAAATTACATAATTTTGTCCTTTGTATTATTTAATTTAACCCTTGACCTTAATGACCTTTGGTCTGGTGCATTAAGACGCATGATCAAAGAGGCATGTGGCATGGTCATCTCTGACATCCTCCCGTTGACCTCCACATACAAAGGTCATGAACTTTTCTTCCCAAAAAATCACTGATATTAATAAAAGTGATTTTAATAAAATTCTATGAAATACCAATTTCAATACAAATACAATACAAATAACAACACATTTTTTGTTTATGGTTAAATCATTAATTACGCTTTCTTTATCCTTTTAGGATTTTACAATTTTAGAAACTCACATATTACTGTTTTAAATATAAACATGTCTTTCCTTTTCTCTTTATATGTACTTTCTGACTGTGTATATTAAATTGCTTTAAGATTACACCTAATATAAAAAAAAAATACAATGATATTGATGCATTTTGTTCACATAAAAGACCTTCTCTCAATGTTGAACATAAGGGCACATACAAATGCACATTATCACAAACATTCAATAAGAAATTTTAATTATAAAACCTAAAACGAGGGCAGAAATTCATACAAAGGCAATACATTTTTAGATAAATGGATTTTAAAATTTGTATTATTAAGCAGAAATCAGTTTAATGATTAGGACATAAATGATATACTCATTATTATGCATTACCTTAAAATTCAAATGATTATTGATTTAACTTAAATTACATTAAACCATAGGAAAGGTACAAATATAAATTTATAAAGTATGAATGAAATTTCTGGTATTTATTTGCGTTATATTTTTTAACATTCAAATAACTTATGTTCCAGTGTTACATCTTGCTCTTACTTGGGAGGTAAATAAACTTGCCTAAAGCTAGATAAAACAATCATATACCATTCATGTACTCAATTTCTTCTAAATTATGACTTAAAAATTTGAATGACAGTTCAGCTAGGTCAAACAAAGTACACTAGGTAGCTTTTCTGGTTTTGTACCTCAAAATATATAAATGTATTATCTATCAACATATCCTTGGCTATTGTTTACTATACATGAACAAGAAATGTCTCACTACCTTCTAAGCATGAAAAGGACATAGTCAGATTCAATACCATGAATAACAAGACGGAAAAGAGAGAGTATGTAAGTTTTTGCAATTTGAATCTAAACCTGCTTAATAAGAAGGAAAGTTAGAATGGAATACTGGATAAAAGGCAACTCTTCCTTTTGGCTGTGACACACCTTTGTGTATAAAATCACATTTTAAAACTACCTTTCCAACACTGCTGCATTTTATTATATTTTATATCTGTGTGTGTTTTGCTGTAAAAAGAATATGAAGATGGTCCATTTACAGAGGGATTTACAATATAATAAATGGTCATTATAAGAAATTATATAATAAATATCCAGCTGTTATGCTATTTGGAGAAAGAATTTGTGGTCACAGGATTCGCAGGGTCAAAGCTGACAGCATGTTGGACATCCAGGATTAGCTTTGTTCCACAGTGAAGTGTGATTCCGTCCTGTGAAATGCAGAAAAACTGTAGGTCGCCTTCCAAACGGAGCCCTGTAAAGCCATAGTGGTATTTCTGCGCCACCTTGTGGCCTTTAGCTCCTATATACTACAGGACTTTTTTTAATTACATAAATTTTGTAAATACATACTGTACTTAAAATAGAAAAAAAATAAACAAATGTTTATTAGTCAATGAAATTATATTGTTTATTCCAAGGCATATGATCTTCAGTTATCAGACTTGTTTTAGTAATCTAGATTCACCTACATTGCAGAGAAAATGAAGTGTGTTGCTTTTTTATGGCCAGGTTTGAAAAATACTTAGTAATTGTACTATGTTGCTATAATTAAGTATTATTTTGGTGTATTTACACTTTAGGTGAGTGTTACTGAAGTTGAATACTAAATTCAAATGAATACTAAAGAAAAAAGAACATAAATTTTACTCCTTAGATTTTTAATTAGACTGTTAATGTCAGCCTACAAGTTTCAAATCTGGAAGTTTCACTGACTGGATGATGTTTTCAAGCAAAACTAAAAGAAAATCATGTTCTAATAGTTACAAATAAACATTGAGATATCACCTGTATTTCCTTTTTTAATTATTTTTGTATTTTGTAATAACTTTTTGTCTTAACCAAAGAATCTTGCAGTCTGAATGTTTCTGTAATATGTCCCCAGGACAATGGAAATATCAAAACAGTCTTTATATATTACCTTAATAAAGGATCAATCATGTTCACATCTTCATTTTGTGCTAAATCTAATGTTTTATTAATGTTCAAACTCACACATTCTTGTTGGTTGCCATGTGATTGTTATACTCTAGAACGGGCGGGACGGGCTCGTCCTCCTCAGGCACCTAAAGGTGACATAAAGTCTATATTAATAAGGTTATAAAATGCAGCTTTGAGTTGTCTTTCACTCAGCTTAGTTACCCTCTTGTTTCAATTTATCATAGCGTTTAAACACTGAAATTCCATAAGCAATTACAAATAAATAATAGCATACACCAGACACATCTCATGAGGGCCATGTGGGCATAAACTCAGCTAAAACGCTGAGCTAAGGTAACCTTCAATATTGGTCACCATGGAAAGTTGAAACATGAGTTTTATTTATTCTATTTACAACTCACTGAAATCAAACTGCAAGCTCAGTTGATAATTTGTACTGTTTCAGACATGTTTCAAAATCACATTTAAGGGGCAGTAGCAATTATGTTGCTCAAAGTAAGTAAAATCTCACCTCCCAGTAAACCTCGTCCTCGAAGCAGTTATCATCTGCCATGGACCCCCAAATAGGCATCCTCAAAATCAGACCTATAAAGAAAGGAAACTCTAAGATATAAGATTCTGATCAGACATTTATGTCCTGATGTTTATGGGTACTCAACAAAAAAACTGCTATTATAACTACTTTTAACTTCAGTTAAACGGAAAATAATTATGAGGAAATATTCTTCCTCTGCACCAGATGGCTTGCCCTGTGTTTATCCATTTTTCTTGGTATCATATCTGTTTATTATAAGCTCTTGAGACGATCAAGACAAAACGTTTTCTCTTGCTATTTTTTGTTGAGTCTGCCATATGCTTTTGAATATGCATACGAATTTGGTCTATTCTCTTTGTTTATGATACATATCATGTTTAACCTTTGTTATCAATAAATTGTAAAATACAGTGATACCTCGAGATACGAGTACTTTGACATACGAATTTCTTGAGATACGAGCTGTGATTCGACCATATTTGTGGCTTGAGATACGAGCAATTTTTTGAGATACGAGCATCCGAGCCGCTGCCGCCGAAACAAAGATCCCCAACAACCACGTGTGCTCTGTTTCCCCGCCTCAGCTTCCCGCGTCTCACTCGGTTAAAGTCGCCTTTCCACTGCACACGACAAACGACGGCCGATAAACCGGAAGTCATTCATTTCCTATGGAGAGTCGCAAAGGCGCTGCGTGAGGTGCCGACCATCTGCGGATCTGTAATTTTCGGATCCGTTTTGAGCGTTGGATCCGTTAAAAAATTTAACTTGTGCGACTACACCGCATCTGATATGCCGACCGGACAGGTTTTTATTAAAACGACCGGAAGATGTTAGTGAGGAAAGAGTGACAAAAAAAGGCAAAAACAAGTGAAGAGAAAAACGATGGAGAAAATTAAGCAAAATTAATGTAAAGAAAACAGATATTGTATCAATTAAGTTAAGTTAAGAGAAATCAGGCATCGCGTTAGTTCTGGCAGGCCACGACGTCAAGCATGCATCAGCTGTTAATCAGCTGTCCACGACGCGCACCAATCCAGTTACGACATCCATATTACCCGAACATTTAAATTCCCATTCATAGAGCCGCTTTCTAGCGCTTCGCTGCTGCTGCGATCTAAACTCCCTCCTCCAACCCCGACTCCACCATGCCGGAACCTGTGTTCGTTGTACCAGTTTACGTCATAAATCTCCACATATTTTTCTCTCTCTCTCTCACTCTCTCTCTCTAATTATTTAATTATTTATTTATCCATTTATTATTTTCCTTTCCTATGTTTAACTCTATGCATGATTAATGGTTCTATTATGGGGGGTCTATTCTATTTTCTAGTTGCTGCTCTCCCTCTTCTAAATGAAGTTTAGTTAAGTTTCATTTAAGTGTAAAGTAGCATTAAGAGTGCGAGTAAGTGAATGAAAGTGAAAGTGTCATTCCTCCTAACTCTCTCTTTTATTACTGTATGTTTTTAGACAATATTTGTCATTTATAAATACAGGTACTGTACATTTTTCATATTCAAAACACAAACAAAACAACTGGAGTGGAATTTTGCGAGCTGGAACGGATTAATGGGATTTCAATTAATTTAAATGGGGAAAATTGCTTTGATATATTTGGTATATATTTGAGATACGAGCAATTTGAGATACGAGCAAGGTCACAAAACGAATTAAACTCGTATCTCGAGGTATCACTGTATGAATATTTAACCTTCCGTTAGAATAATATGGCAAAAAGTTGTGAAATCTCATAGGAAGCGTACATTTCTTTAAACTTAGACTAAGGTTCATAAAATCAGTCTCAACAACTTCAGTAAGTTAGCACAGTTGCATTTGTGTGCCTTAACCTTGTTTCTATGCCCTGTTATACTTTGACATACCCACAAATATTCCACCTCCTATTCCAAAGCACACAGCAACACACATTGCAGCTGCTTGGAAGCCACCTTGGACAGCTGGAGTTCTGTTTTTGAATGAATCCGTAAAATCAAATGTGTTTATCAACCTGTAAGGAAGGAACAAGACAATGAGACAATGAAAAACTGTGTGTGATGAATTTCAAGTAACTGTGATATAATCAACAATAAAGCATAATTGTGTTATTCTGTTATCTTGGAAAATGGAGAAAAACATGCTTGAATCTGTAGACATGCTTAATTTAGTAATATACTAATCTACTGGATCTTGTGGCCTGGACATACCCCTCTTTGCCATATACAGGTTCAGTTGCAGCAGCAGCTGTGATGGCTCCCACAATTCCCCCTATGACACCAGGCATTGCATGAAGGTTATGGATACCACATGTGTCCTGGATCTTAAACCTCTTCTCTAAATAGGGCTGGGAGAGAATATGATAGATTTAACCTCTATTTTTACCATCCATATTGCCAATTGGGCTTTGCAAAAGTGACATCATTATTCTTAATTAAATTGACCTTTTTTGTGTTTTAATAGTGATTACACATTATTTGTATTCGCAATTGTGTGAAGTTATTTTAAAATGGTATAAACAGCTCTTACTGAGATGTAAATGTAGCCCAGAGTGGAGATAACACCACAGAAGAATCCTACAATCAGAGAGCCATAAGGCATTAGCATGAACTCAGCAGCTGTTCCTACAGCAACACCACCAGCCAGGGTGGAATTCTGGATGTGTACCTGGAGACAAAGCAAAGTTACCTGAGCATGTATAGGCATGGTTCTACTGCTTAATTATCTTACATTAGATTTTAAGATACTAGTCTGAGATCAAAACTATTACTATTAGTTATAGTAACTAACTATTGCTATTACTGTATCCGCGTTAAAAAAAATGTAAAATACATTAAAAGACATTTTCAGTGGAATAAGCCAGTTATCATACTAGGGTACAAACCGCAAGGGGAGCTTCAAACATGATTAGCCATCACCAAATCTAGTTGGTTGATGTATTGTGACCATAGCCCTGTAGTAGCACACTTAAACTAGCACTTCTTTTCACTGTTTGTTTTATGTGTATATTAAAAAAAAGAAACACAAACAAAACAACAACAACAACCAAAAAACCCCCAGAGTGAACAGAGTTTTGGTTCATGGTATCTTAAGTCTGTAACCTTGTGAACTGTAACCAGTGTTAATTTATTCATTGATTCAGACTATAAAAGGAGTTTTGTAAGTCACTCTGATTAAGCTGTAAATATAAATGTAAATGTAAATGTAGAACACCATGGCCCAGCTTATAATGAAGGTTTCTATGGTTAACATTGCTGATGATTCTTTTTTAGAAAAATATTGCAGTTGGGCTCATTTCATTTCATTTAACTGCCTGGTGTAGGGCCAACAACCCGACTCTGAATGTTGATAAAACTAAAGAGATGGTTGTTGACTTTAGAAGAGTTCAGAGCAATCATAATCTGCTAAATATTAATCCTCAGATATGTTCCGCCATGGAAATTGCCGTGAGCACTAATTTTTTTGGTGTTCATCTGGCAGAGAACCTCACCTGGTCACTCAAAACCAGCTGCATCACCAAGAAAGCCCAGCAACGTCTCTACAAAAGGCTGAGAAAAGCACATCCCCCCGTCCTGACTATGTTTTACAGAGGGACCATTGAGAGCATCCTGAGCATCCGTATCACTGTCACTATCAGGAACTGCACCGTCTTGGATCGCAAGTCCCTGCAGCGGATAGTGAAGACAGCTGAGAAGATCACTGGAGTCTCTCTTCCCTCTATCACAGACATTTCCACCACACGCTGCATCCACAAAGCCAACAGCATTGTGGATGTCCCCACACACTCCTCACACACTCTGCAGCCTCCTGCCATCTGGGATAAGGTACTATAGCTATCAGGCCCTCACAACCAGATTGTGCAACAGGTTCGTCCCTCGAGTAATCATTCCTCCTAACACCCAGAACTGAACTGTTACTGAACTAATACACACTCACAGACACTTGCACACTCACTCAATTGCTGTTTTGTTCTGTAATTGTTCTTTGCACACCAAATTTTAATACCTCACCCAACTGCTGCTCTAACAGAAGAATATACAGTATATGTTTGCATTAACCCTGTGTTTACAACCCTCTTTTGCACAATGTTTACAACTCTATACCTTTGCACAATGTTTTGTGCAACGTTCAGAATGCACACCGGTCTGAGCTATCTTGGGTTTTTCTGTCTTGTAGTGCTTTGTATTATCTGTTTGCACTGTTTTTTGTCTTGCGCAGTTTGCACTAGGTTGCAAAAGTTGCACTTTATGCAGCTAGGACAACTTACTTTCAGTCCATAGCTCTGTGTTGTTTTATGTAGCTCTGTTTGTTCTTATGTAGCTCTGTGTTGTTTTATATAGCACCATGGTCCTGGAGGAACATTGTTTCATTTCAATATGTACTGCATCAGACATATATGGTTGAAATGACAATAAAAGCTTCTTGACTTGACTTGACTTGACTTGAGTGAGACAAGGGCATGTTTCTGTCTGTGCCATGTGGGTTGTTGATTTAGGCAGATAGCACACTTCTGAATTGCCAAAACTCTTGAGTCTTGGTGATGGCACAAAGGAAACTGTCACCAAACACACTAGAATACTGATGTCCTTAATATTAGTGAGCCTGTCCTGCGGGTATATGACTTAAAGCACTGTACATCTACCCTACTAAAAAGGAGAATATTTTGTAAACAGTTCAACCAAATCTAGACCTTGACCGAGGGATAAACTCATCAGAGATAAGTGCCTTTCACTGAACAATGAGTAAAACTGCATAATGTAGATGATGCTCCTAGTAACTAAGTCAGACAATACAGAGGCAATATAACAGACACTATGGAAGTCCATAGCATTCTATGAAAAATGTTCACAATATAGAAGAAAAATGCAGAGATTTGGAGGACAGGTCATCTGTAGCACTAACCTTGGTCACCAGCGGCTCAGTGGATAGCATATTCAGACGTGATTACACAGAGTGAATTAATTTGTCTGCCCTTGGATATTGACATATATTAGAGTTCAGGCTTCCCACCAATATCATGATCAGCTGTCACAATTATTGAACAGCAATTCATCTGAAAACTTTGTTTACAACCATGATTGCCACAGCAGAAAATACCAAAAGGCCCATTACCATGTCCAGTTTTCCATGCTTCTGAAACAGGCTGGAGATGGCAAAGGTGGTAAGGACAGTGGCAGCCAGAGACAGGTAGGTGTTAATGGCTGCTCTATGCTGACCATCTCCATGGTCAGAAATGGCAGAATTAAAACTGGGCCAGTACATCCACAGAAACAGAGTTCCTAGAGGGAAACATAAGGCATGAAACTTTAAAATCTATATTTTATAGTATATTATCCTTTACCAAGGAATGGAAACACATTAGGTGGTTGGGATCAATACTCTTACCAATCATGAACCAATCGTGAACTTACCAATCATGGCAAACAAATCAGAGTGGTAGACTGAGCCGTTACGCTGACTGCTATCTTTCAAGTTTGGCCGATAAAGGACCCATGAGATGGCTAGTCCATAATAGCCTCCAAAGGCATGGATCACCATAGACCCTCCAGCATCTTTGGCCTATTTGACAGAGTAATTAATTTTGTAAGTCTTCAAAGCATTGTTATTTAAAGGGTAGGTTTTTGCTGTTTTTTTCTTTTTTTTATTGGCCCTTACTGTTCATTGTCAAGCTTTTTCTAAATCAAATAATTCTGTTATTTAACCATAAGATGTATTCTAATAATTACTTTCTTAATATTCATTGATGTGATTTGCTACATCATATAGTATTTAATTTCGACACACATGCATCAAATAAATCTTTTGATTAAAAACATTGACTCACGTGGAGGAGACTAATTATGATAAATTCTTCTACAGCAAACAGAGTAATACCAAACAGAGTTAACACCATGACCTGCACAGGACTGACTTTTCCTAGCACTGCTCCATAGGCAATCAAACAGCCAGCCACACAAAAGTCTGCATTGATTAGGCTGGACACAGAAAAAGGCAAAAGGACATGTTTAATGCATAATTCCTACAATTTAGAAATGTATATGAAAACAATTTCTGCTCGTAAATTTTGTTTGAAGAAATGTATTAAAAAGCAACACTGTAAAGCCATTCTGCATAAGAGAAACACATACTATAAAATTATTCATTAAAACGTAAAATACTTAATTGACATACAGTATAAACCTACTTTTCAATGCCAATTTTGATATAGCCATCAACTGGGTCCAGAAAGTGAAACCACCCTTGCATTAACAGTGCCCACTGAAGCCCAAATGCTGCAATGATGAAGTTGAAACCAACAGCACCAAATCCATAGCGCTTCAAAAATGTCATGAGGAATCCAAAGCCAACAAAAATCATAACATGGACATCCTGAAAACCTAAGAGAGCAGAAAAAAGTAATTCATTAAGAGTAGATATTTGCTTATAATAAACATGTTTCAACAAACCACAGTATTAAATCCAACAAACTACAGAATTTTCTTCAAATGAAGATAAGTGAAGTTGCAGGTCCAATACTGGGAATTGTATTATAATAATTAAAAATACTATAAATGTCTGTTATAGTATTTAATTGAATTCATTTAGCTGGGGGAAAATCTAAAAAACTTAATGAAATGTCTCAAGTTAACATGAAAGTAAGTTGGCAGTTAAGTCTTACAGTCATTGTAACAAGAGGTTAGGTTTTAAATCAGGAGTTTTAATTCACCCCAACCACCTGTATTCCTTGCATATGCAAACAAATCCACGATGTGACCCCTGAGCTTTTGACCCCTTACTGCTGGAATCTGTGCATGAGCCCACCGAGGAATCTGCAATTTGACCCAATAGCAGCAAGTTAATCCTCAGATTTTGTGTCATAGTGGAAAGATGTCTGTCTTAACAGAGACTGCAGGCTTAACTATGGCCTAAATGTAAGTGGATGTGCAGTCCCTACTATGTCATGACAGTGTCTTTTTCTCATCGCATACAGCATAGAGGCATACCTGGGTTTGTGCTGCTTTCTCCAGGTACTCCATGTTTGTTACATCCCTACTGAATGATCTGAGTGCACTGAACACCTCATCAAGTACATCATACATCAATTTGTGACTTTTTCGGGAGGTCTCAGTATGTGTGTGGACACATACAAAAAGGTTTTCAGAGTTCATAGTACCACAGATATATATTTACCTAGTGTACAAGCAAATGTATTACAGCTGTAAATAACAACAGAGTTCTGGAAGTAACTCTGTTGTTATTTACAGCTGTAATACATTTGCTTGTACACTAGGTAAATATAGCTATAGGTAAAATATAGCTACTAGGTAAAAATAGCTATTCCGATTACAGAGTAAACTAAGGAACCATATATTAGTCAGCAACAAGAGTACATTTTGCATCCTTCAAACTTTCCCCAAGATTCAGTTAGATTACATAATAGGTACAGTCAAGGAAAAAGGTAGGTTTCAGAGATTTGAACGATTCTGACTGGGATAACCTTTAAAACATGCCCGCAGGACCTACTTTAAGAAGTCATCTGTCCATGTGGGCTATTTATATGTAGACAAAGACATATGTCTGTAAATACCAGAGGCACTGTTGCTATTTAAACAAGAACAATGTGCTAACAGTGGTGTTACTTTCTAAGCAATATTAAATGTCAGTTTGTGAATGCTACTTTCTGGAAAAGGCTGGGCTGTACTGTATACAGTATATTTATTAAACAATCTCAGTGCCCTTGGTGCTCACACAGAGGAGAAACCTGAGTACTGTACTCTACTGAGATTGAGTCAGACATTCCTATTCAGGACCATTTGGGTCCTTTCTTTGGGGGGAATGAATACCCACTGTATTTTAGAATGGGCACACAATCCCATTTATTCATTCATGTATTATTATTTATTATTATTATTATTATTATTATTATTATTATTATTATTATTATTATTATTATTATTATTATTAATAATAATAATAATAATAATAATAATAGTAATAATAAGAAGAAGAAGAAGAAGAAGAAGAAGAAGAATTGTAATAATCATAACAACAACAAAACAACAACAACAACAACAACAACAACAACAATAATAATAATAATAATAATAATAATAATAATAGACTAAAAGCTTCCAATTTGTCTTATGTACATACTATGTACTATGTGCCCTTAGTTATTTTATCCATTACAAAGAATTTAAGACTGTGAATTAAAGAAAAATTTGCTCTGTGCAATTATCATGATTTGCCTGCAGCTGCCTTATCTTAACCTAGTATGTTAAAAAAAATCTTTTGACAGTCTTTTTTAATTAAAAAACTGTAGTTTTTTTTTTATGTTATATGCATGTTATAATACTTTATCATATTATTTGTACCTGTTTTTGTTTCAATGTTCTTGAGTTATATTCATGAAAAGATAGATAGATCCTTGTGTCAAAAACATACTTTAATTTGTGGACAGAATGATCAAAGGTTTTGAGAAGGACCTTACAGTGTAGTTCATGTGGTTATTTTATTCTCTGGATATCATTGTCCAAGGTTGTATTACAACTGAATGCATTTTAGCAATCCACCTGATATTAGAGCTGGAAAATGGTTAGACATTAATAATTTTTTTGCACAAATATGAACTTATGGCTCTGTTTTTACAAATTCACTGAGGTGTGAGAACTATTCGTGAAAAAACACCACAGGCAAACAATTATTATATTATTGTATGATATAGGTCGAGATAAGTCTGTCCTTAGAGAACAAGCTAAAAAGATAAAGCTTTTTACAATGTCTCAAAATTGTTTGTACGTGTAATGCAACCTATACACCACAGTATACAATAGCTCAACAGAAGAGGATACACTGATTATCTTTCCACCTGAAAACAATTAGACAGACAATCCTTTTCTGCTAACTACTTGGGTAACATTAGGAGTGATCTAGTTGGCTGAATTTGTTTCATGGCTAAAATACTATCTCTCTCTTACTGGCCAGTTTTCCTGTTCCATAAAATTGTGCCTGATGTATCTTGGCTTAACTTTTCATTTAAAAGGAAATTTTATTTTAAATATTATATTTTATTTATATTTATATAAATAAAATATAATATTATATATATTTTAATAATATATAATATTATATATATTTTTATAATATTATTTATATTTTAAATATAATATATATTTATTATTTAAATATTTTAAATAATATTTTCTCTGTTCTGACCAAACTCCACACTTTGTTATTTGTTTTATCCTGATACCTGTTTTTTATTTTTAATTATGTTACATCATCAATCTACACCATCCTGCATTAAGCCTACATCACCATGAAAAGCAGGAGTGCAAGCATTCATTTTCTGCAGGCTAGGCAGAGCTAGTAAATGTCAGATGAATCTCTCACCAGCCTTGCCTCTATTTGTAATGGCATACAATATTAAATAAATAAACATCCTGGGACAGTTAAGGGTTCTTGAGACCTTTTGTTCTAAGGACACATTCACTTGTACAGTTCAACACAGAACCTTGAAAGGCAACTGATGATCTAGAACCATTCAAGATATAAAGTGTGTTGGAATTTGATAGAAAATTAAAATAATAGCAAGTTGGTGATGCTGTTTTCCACTGTTTTCTAAAGTTGTTGTCTTGTGGGGATTTATATTTGTGAACAATAGATAAATAAGTTCTGTTTAAATCTCTCCACCTTTTATCCACATTTTACTCCCTTAGACCTGTCCTAACTTTAAGCAAACACAACTAAAATGTAAATATTACATTCCTGCTTAATTTTAGAAAAATATGAAAAGAGTGTTGACTTTAAATAAAAGTATTAAATTTATTATTATTATATCATACAATAATATAATAAAAGTATTAAGGGTTATTTGATTTTTATCTTACTCGTTTTAAACATTACAAACATCAAGAGCAACAATGCAAAACTCAGGATGCATTAAAAAAAGACACATCCCTAATATTTTACATTTAAATATTTCTAAGAGTGACTTACTTGGGTATCTGTAGTAGAAGTCATTCTCACTGTCAGATGTTATATTCTTTTTAGCTTTAAATTCGACCCAGTAAGGGTCTGATTCTTCATCATAGCGCACGAAAACCCCGAAGAGGATAATCATGGCGCTCTGCCACACAAAGCACACAGCCGGCAGAGTGAATCGGACGTTTGTGCTTTTGGGCCCATCGCAGTAAGGCACGATACAGTTGCCCATTTTGGAGCGTTCACGGTGAGATCTGCGCGTGTCTGTGCACCTGCAATCCCGTTTCATTTAAAGCGCGCACACGGGGTGTGTCCGAACGCGCAGCGCGTCACAGGTACTGCAGCTGCTTTTCCAGCCACCACACTAAATGTGTAACTACTATCATAAATGTGACTACTAGCCTAGTGATTAAGGTGCTGTGTTACCAATCGGAAGGTTGTGAGTTCAATTCCCAGGTCCACCAGGCTGCCACTGCTGGGCCCCTGAGCAAGGCCCTTTACCCTCATTTGCTCAGCTGTATAAAATGTAAGTCTCTCTGGATAAGGGCGTCTACTAAAAGTTGGAAATGAGCTATGAAAAATAACACTGTAGTGTAGTTTTGCCACACTTTCAGTGGATACTACTGTATGTTATGAAGTTTAACTAGCCTACCTCTATGACAGAACCACCAGGTTTACCTCAGAGGACAAAGTTTATTTTATCCAAAATAACACTGATAACCTGCAGTCTACAGTGTGGGTTCTCAAACATATTTTAGTATTAGATACAGAATTTGTCCCATCATATCCATTGGACACATTAGAACTATTTATTCCTATTTATACCCAATGTAACACATTCCAGATACATATACTACAGTTATCTTGGTTTTAAATCAAAGTTTGGATTAAACCCATTCAGTTAAATTGATTAGTCAGCTACTTATAAATAGCACAATAGCTACAACTTTAATAGTAGATAATTGTGATCTTCACAGACCTCTGCCCAATAATAGCTGCTGAAAGGGAAAGCCTCAAAGCTCCAGTGTCCCTATTTCATTTTTGAGCTCAGGTTACTGATTTTCTGCATGTTCTCTCTGTGGATGTGTTGCTTTTTTATGTCCTAAGACATCCTCCTGCCTTCTAATAACATCCCGGTGGATAGATTGTCTAGTTTTATATTTCCATAGGTGAAAATGTCATGGCCATCTAGGGTGTATTCCCACCTTGCATTTAATGTTGTGTTCAGGACATATTGGTGATTGTTGATGTATGAATGAATTAAATAATGGATATTATAAGGCAGATATACATTATAACCACCTGACCATTATTGTGCATTGTTCTGCCGTGACAGTTCTGGCCCACTGAGACATGGACTCTGAAAGACCGCTGACAGTTTGCTGTATGATCTGGCACCAAGACATTAGCAACAGACCCTTTAAGTCATGGAACTTGGATCAGACTTATTTGCAGATCCAGCACATCCTTATTCAGAGTTAGATCTGGGAAATTCAGAGGCCAATCAACACCTTGTACTCTTTGTCATGTTCATGGTTTGTTATATGACTCCATGACCTTATCAAGTAGCATTGTAGCATTACTGTCACAAGTCTATGTGACAACATACACAAAACCGAAACTGTAAACATACCAAGGAGCCTCCAGCAATTTTAAAGAAAAGGACATTTTCAGTAACAGTGTTATGAGATAGATGCAAGACAGCAAAAGAAAGAGACCAGGATGCTATTTTAATGCAAACAGATGACTCAGGTCTCTTCTGATTAGGCTAGCCTTAGTTACAGGAAACCATCACCTGGAAATAATATGTACTAGTGGCCATGAGAGACATTAAATTAGTCCTTTAAAAAGAGAAAGAAAAGCCACTGAGAGAGAAATGGGCAGTGAAAGAGAAATTTACATTTTTAGATATTGAGAATGTTTATGCAAAAACATAAGAATAAGCAGGACTAGAATTTATTTTGAGGAGTTCTTCATTCTATCTAGGTTCTATCTTCTAGACCACTTCAGCCTGCTAATACACACATTGCATTAGTGATGCTTGTATAGCTCTGTATAAGTCAGCAATGCTGACTTGTTATGTTTAGCTGTTAGTTATGGAAGACATGATCCACAGACACCTGCATACTGATTTTCAGTTTGAAAAAAAAAGTCAAAAATAAAACCGTAGGAATTCACAGAAATGGTGAGTTCACACAGAAATTTTCTTGTAAGTGCCATCAAGATTAAACATGAAACAAAAAATTAACATGGCTTCCTAGAGTGGAAATGTAACATTAATTTTCTGGTACAAAAAACTGAAAGAGATTTGGCAAAATAGTCAGCTGTAATTGGTATCTTGATGTAAAAATAGAAGCATTATTTATAAATATTATGTACCTATAAATACAGGCGAAAGTACAGTTTATAATCAGGACAATATTTAAAACTTTCATTTAAACATACTAAATATACCTGACTATATCATTAAATATAAAGCAATATTTTTACCAGAAAGAGAGTAGCAGAATTGTTGGTTAATATTTACTGATAAATAAGTACTTCAACAAGAGTTGGACAAAATCTAGATTATACCCCACACAAATATGTATGGTTTAGTATGCTTGCATGATTTCCTCCCAACCCTCAAATACATTATGGATATAATCCTGTCTCGGTTGTAATGTTCCCAGGATAGACACCAGATTCATGGATTCTATTAAATGAATAAATGCCAATGGTCACCAGCATAATAGGCTAAAATGGTAATGCATTTCTTCTTCTTCTTCTTCTTCTTCTTCTTCTTCTTCTTCTTCTTAATAATAACTTAATGCCTTCTCATACTACGTTAGACAATGAAATGTGGCATTTTCTTTTGTCAGTAGCAGTCAATATACTGGTACCAGGCATAAAACATCATACAAGCCACCGGTTCTTTTACCTATGCAATATTTATTCATTCATCTTTACTACTCCACATAAACAGTAACTTGAGCTCTGGCGCAAACCAGACACAGTGTAGCTGTGAGGCAGCAATGCTAACTGCTGTTTGGCGGTACTGCCCATGCAATATTTAGTCATATTAATTGAAGAGAGGTGTGTATAACCATTGGTTTCAGTTTTCAGTTTTTTTGGCAAGTGTGATAACATCTAACATACTGTTGCACAAAAAGAACAAAGTTACCTCTTTTTTATGTAAGTTGGTTAAAAGATGAAAAGTGTGCCAGACAGAATGAGTTCTGAAAAAATACAAATAGATATCTTGGTTAAAGAACAAAGATAATTGACATTTTAATCTGATTATTTACAGTGGTGTGAAAAAGTGTTGGCCCTTTCCTGATTTTGTATTTTTTTGCATGTTTGTCACACTTTAATGTTTCAGATCATCAAATTTAAATATTATTCAAAGATAACACAAGTAAACACAACATGTAGTTTATAATTGAAGGTTTTTATTATTGGGTAAAACAAATAATAATCCAAACCCTGCCACACCTATTCACAATCAAGAAATCAGTTAAATATGACCTGACTGACAAAGTGAAGTAGACCAAAAGATCCCCAAAAGCTAGATCATGCCGAGAATCATGCCGAGATCCAAATAAATTCAGGAACAAATGAGATAGAAAGTAATTGAAATCTATGAGTCTGGATGAGGTTATAAAGCCATTTCACCACATTGAGAGCCATTATCCACAAATGGCAAAAACATTGAACAGTGGTCAGTGGCCAGAAAAAGAACATCATACCAATACATACCAACATTTATCATACCAATAGTAAAATAAGGTGCTGGAAGTGTTATGATCTGGGGCTGTTTTGCTGCTTCAGGACCTGGAAGACTTGCTGTGATAAATGGAACCATGAATTCTGCTGTCTACCAAAAAATCCTGAAGGACAATGTGCAGCCATCTGTTTGTAACCTCAAGCTGAAGTGAACTTTGGTTCTGCAGCACGACAATGATCCAAAACACACCAGCAAATCCACCTCTGAATGGCTGTAAAAAAACTGTGCTGTGGCATGACTTTAAAAAGGCGGTCCATGCTCGAAACCCATCCAATGTGGCTGAATTACAACAATTCTGTACAAAATTCCTCCACAGCGCTGTTACACTCATTGCGTTATCACAAACACTTGATTGTAGTTCTTGCTGCTAAAGGTGGTCCAACCAGTTATTAGGTTTAGGGGGCAAACACTTTTTCACATAGGGCCATGTAGGTTTGGATTTTGTTATCCTTTAATAATAAAAACCTATATTTTAAAACTGCATGTTGTGTTTACTTGTGTTATCTTTGAGTAATATTTAAATTTGTTTGATGATCTGAAACGATAAAGGGTTACAAACGTGCAAAAAATAAAAAAACAGGAAGGGGCAAACACTTTTTCACACCACTGTATGTATTTCAAAACATTATTTAGCACCATGCTTATCAGATTTCATGCATATACAAGAGATTTGATTACATTTATGTAAAAACATTTGTCCACTAAATAAGTATATATAATTATACAAACTATAGAAAAAAAAATATTTTTGTTACTATAAACATTTTAGGCTAATCATTCTTTACAACTCCATCAAGTGTCAGTTTCTGAACATTGGGTTTCTATTAGCTTAATATTTTAAAGTTGAATGAATGAGAGTTGAATGAATTTAGAGTGAATCATCAGGGTCTCTTTTTTTTATTACACACATTTACACCACATATTACATCGGCTAAGCCACAGGATTGGTATTGTGGATGCCCCCCGCTCACAAAAACCCTTCACACTCCTACTGTCTTGCAAAAGGCAATGATGCACTGGGGCTTTCACAGTCAGGCTGTATAATAGTTTCTTCCCCCAAGCCATCAGATTACTTAAAAATAATGGTCTGACTACAATTGGACTGGTCTGAACAACCCCCCACCCCCACCCCATTTCTCTTTTGCTGCTAAAGCAATGTAATGTAATGTAAAATTTTTTGCTGCTAACCATTAGATCATGTATACAGTATTCCCTCAAGCCATCAGACTCCTCAACAAACAGAAATGAACTATACCGAACACGCACACACACAACTGTGTGAACTATACTGGACTTTGCAAATCACAATCAATTGCTGTTTTGCACACCACATTTCAATACCTTATCAAACTGCTGATACTACTTAAGTCTGTATATGTTTACAATTGCTCTAGTTGCACAATGTACTTTATAATATACAGTATGCACACTGATCAGCACTATTTTGTGCATTTGTCTTGTAATGTTTTGTATTGTCTGTATGCACTTTTTTTTGTTGCATTAGGTTGCTCACATTGCACTTTATGTGGCCAAGTCCTCAGCTGTGTTGTCTTATATAGGTTTATGTCGTATTTTGTAGCCCCATGGTCCATGGCCCCCATGTACTGCTTCAGCTGTATATGGTTGAAATGACAATAAAAGACTTGTTTAAACTCTATCTACTGTATGATTAACAAAAAGCCAGAGAACTGACCAACAGCTCCCTGCTGTGGATGAAAATAGGTATAACATGCCTTGTAACTAATTTACCATAACTTCACATTATTACACCTCATAATGAAAAATCTCAATCCATCTACATTGTGTCCAACATTTCCTGTACCACAGTTGAAATGTGTCATACACTCAGCAGATCTCCCTGAATCTTGCCCAAATGTGCAATAATGATTCAAATGCAGTGGGTAAAATCCCCACAACAAACAATTATTAAGGAAAGTACAAAGGATTCCTGTAAACCAATAAAAGTTACTTTCTTCCCTGTACAAGGCTGTATTCGCACCTGATAGCAATAAAGGATGACCATGGCTTGGAGTAATGATTAAATGAATCTGGATTGTGAACTTACTGTAGCTCGACAAGGTGTAACATTATTAGGAAGTGACAAGTAACAAAGCGGGACATGTAAGAATCAGGATTTGACTTATAAAATTGTGAAAAAGAGCTATTTCTTTATCAGACACAATTCTGTTTGTGGTCACAAGAAAATGGGTAGTTCACCCTTAGTAGTAGCAGTAGTAACAATAATAATTTTGTAACACACTAGAAAAGCATAAACATCTTTCATACAGTCTCAGTCCCAATAAACCAGACACACACACTTTTGACTGTAAAACAGTTTTCTTATACTTAAAAAGCATCTTAAATAACGCTGTGCATTCAGTACATTAAGTTTACCCCAACTGACTGTCAGGAGCACACAAATTAATTAAACGTAACACTCCAAACCACAAGCATTACAAAGTTATATAAACAGAAGAGAAACATGCAAATCTGATAAGACTCGGTTGTTGTACAAATACAATTAGCAGATACCACACATATTAATGACAAAATGATTAAGTCAGCAGTAAACAAAGAATTTTATTTTCCTGGCATTTTATTCAAGACAGTGTATCGTTTGTTCCAACTTGCTTTTACTGACGTTAAGTTCTGAACAGTACTATTGATCATTTAATTAACCAGTTATCAATAAATAGTATCCTATAGTTACTCATAGTATGAGGACAGACAAAAAATGAAGAACAGAACAAAAACAATGGTACAATATTTATCATAAATATAGTGCAATGTCATGCAGTAGTTTTTTTTTTCTCATGACAAACAGAAAGGCATTTAGCATTTCTTAGAGGCAAAAAAAAACAGTTACATTCATTCTATTTTCAGTAGATGTTGGAGACATGGATAGTGTTATTATAGACATGGTATCATGAGGCCACTAATCATGAGGCCACTGTGATTTAAGTGTTGTGGTAAGACATTTTGTTTGTTAGCTTTCATGTGAAATGTTGCAATCCAATACTGGGTATCGTTAATAGTTTGAAATGCTGGACTGGTGTCAGAATGGATTTGATATTTCTTTTAAAAATCTGATACACTCCTACTCTGTGTTTCTCTATTGTAAATGTTTGGACAAGCGGCAATGAGATTAACAATAATTAGCTGTTGTCAGTATGCAGTTAATTGCTCTAGGCCTGGCATTCAATCCTGGAAATCTGGAAAGGGCTATATCTGGCTGCTAAAAGCTATTATTAGCATATTAAATGGATAGAATCATGTATTTCTCTTGCTTGACTGGAATCAACACCTACACTGGCGCTTTGCAGATAAAATCTGACACTCCTGATCTAGGTTATTAGTTATATTCAACACAAAAACTGTCACAACACAGTGCTCTCTGGGTGAGAAGGAGAGCATAATTCTCTCTGCACTCAATCGCAACGATACTATATAGTCAAGGGTGTCAGTAAGCAATTCCATCTAAGTTTGTTCACCCTGTAGGACACCCTGTGTCCTATTATGAGCATTGTATCTCTAAAATGTATCAGAGGTAGCTAGTGAGTGGGAATTGGCAAAATGTGGTATTGTTCTGTAATAAATAACTACTAGATGTGTACATCATCAAATCACTTACATATATGTCTGTACCTCTGAGAGTCACAAAGAGCTGGACCCAAATTCCTTTTGTGTGTCAACACATTCTGATTCTGATTCTGATATAACAGAACAAGTCCAGACATGGGCAGTGATAGCTCAGTGGTTAAGATGTTGGACTACTGATCGGAAGGTCATGAGTTTGAATCCCAGGGCCACCAAGCTGCCCCTCCTGGGCCCCTAAACAAGGCCCTTAACCCTGTATAAGAGCGTCTGCTAAATGCCATAAATGTAAAAAGACATTCATTATTTGAGCAAATTCTGTTTATAAATTTGCAACAATTTCTTTTTCTAAGTCAGCAAACTCTTCGTCACTTAGGAGGTACCTCTGAACAATTGCTTTGACCCCATCTTCATCCAGGCGCTCATAGTCCTCTCTGTTTTTAAACGGAAGATGACCGGCCAGTTCACACAGAGCCACGTTAAATGCGGATTCCTCTTTCGCTCCGAAACACGTCACTCGGGGCCAGATGAAGATGCGCACTCCGTGGCGAAGTGACGACTGGGCTTCACTGTCACTGTCTGGATCGCAGGCTCGAGTCATGAAGACATTATGGGCGATATTTCTCTCTATGAGAAAGTCTGTGAGCCTGCAGACGGTGACCGCTTGCGCTTCGTCTTGTCCGTCCGTATAAAACATGAACGCTTTTGGAAAATCCACAAGCCGGTACAAGCTCTTTTTGGGAAAGATGACCTCTGTGCGTGCAGACTCGATTCTTAAAGGGTGGTTTAAGTAATACGCATGAAGGTGTAGATGATTAACAGAAGCAAACGCACCCAGGCTGTTAAACCCGACTCGGAATCCGGGATCTGCGCTAAGGAACAATGACTCAACCCCGATTTGGAGAGCCAGAGGCGTTAAGATCTGGGGATGACACCGGGAAGGCTCTGGAACCAGCAAACAGTGTCCGAACTCTAACGGGCTCACGTTTATGATCACAACACACGTGGCACAGGTTCCTTTCCCAGCACATCCTGTATAAATCTGCTCCGCTTTGTGCATCTCAAACAAGATTTCTGCTGAATTGATCTTGTTGAAGTTAAAGAGTTTGGGGTCAAACTGCTGCTGGATACTCCGGATTTCTTGAGGTTTCCTCCTTTCGATGCCTCTCTGAATGTTGAGCTGAGAGATATATCCACATGCGCCGGTTAACACACGCGTCTCCAAATCCCCTAAATGATATCTGAAGAGCCCGAGTTTCATCTTCTCTTCCCACCCGCATCTCAGGGCTACATCAAACCTGGACGTGACATCAGTCCTTCCATTAATCCGGCACACGTCGTACACAAAATCCTTGTTGGTGTAAGAGAAAACGTGCCCCGGTCCATCCATGGCTTTACAAACAACTGGGGAACCGGAAGTCTTCCGATGTTTAAATTGTCACTGTAAGTGAACCAAAGGAACACTTATACAACATTAAAAGACGTGTCAGGTGCGTGTTAACGATGCATATAACACCTCCCTTTCATCCAGAGCCGACCCCTGCGTCCCATTACTCAGGGTTTCATAGCCTTTCTTAATATTTCACTCATTTCCGAGTAAATGGCGTCGGGGTTGCCAGGTCTATTTAATATAAACCCTAATAAAACAAGTTTTTCCTTCTAAACAATTCCTCAAATTTGCACGGAAAATGTGGTAATGTCTGAAAATCCTGTAGTCCAGGAAGAAAGTTTACATCCTAGCTAAAGGGACCCTGAATTTGTAAATGAATGTATAAGACTCGCCATCATCCTATAATAATCATATAATTTATATACGGATTACACCTGGTTTAAAAGATTTATTTCAATAACACGCATGAATTTAATGAAAAAATTTTTGAGAGTCAGAAATTTCAGAAATCAACGAAAACAAGCAACATCTATTAGAGTTGACGTTCAGTGCTGAAAAAAAAAACAATTAAGAGTGTAGTGTGAAAACCAGAGACCTGGCAACAAGCTTTCCTTACGTCATTCAAACCACGTATCCTATTGGACCGTACGATGTGGCTTGCCACGTGGTCTTACTGAAGCTATTAGGATAAAGACATTGTTATGTTTTGAGCTATAGTTGATTGACCTGTAGGGGGCAATCTATTGCCGTATTACCAGGGTTAAATTCAGCAAAGAAGACGATGCTAATAGCAGATATAATCCACCTGTGATTCTGTGAAATGCATGTATGGTTTGCTGCTGGTTACCTTTTGAGTAAACATTTTTCCTCTAGACCAGACCTGCCTCTGTCAAGTTATTACATTTTGGCGACGAGGATGAAAGCGAGGAGGATAAGGTGAAAAAGCTGGATCTGTACAAGTGGGAGCTTTGGATAAGATGGCCAACATGGTAGGGACAGTGACACCTTTTGATTGTCAGTCGCAATCTTGGGAGGAATATTGTGAAATTTTGCAACATTTCTTCGAGGCAAATGGGATTGCGGATGCACCTAAGCAAAGAGCTATACTGTTGAGTACTGTAGGAATTCAAACGTACAGTCTGCTTAGGAGTTTATTGAGTCCAGTTAAGCCAGGAACAAGGACTTTTGGAGAATTGGTGGATTTATTGAAGGAACATTTCAATCCAAAGCCCAGTGAGATTGTACAAAGGTTTAAATTTAATTCACGGTCGAGAGCTGAGGGAGAAAGTGTTCTTGAGTATGTGGCAGTCTTGAGGAAACTGGCTCTTGATTGTAATTATGGAGATAAATTAACAGAGATGCTGCGGGACAGACTAGTCTGTGGAATATGTGATGACCGTATTCAACGTAGATTGTTGGCGGAATCAGAGTTGACGTTTGAGAGAGCGTTGAAATTAGCTCAAGCATTGGAAACAGCCAATAATGACGTGAAGGATTTGCAAGCTCAATGTTCAGAATCTTCCATTTCCATGAGACTGCATAGAATGTCAGTGAAGCAAGATGGTAAAGGTAGAGCATGTTACCGATGTGGAAGTTTGCACCATTTGGCAAATGAGTGTGGATTTATTTCAGAGAAATGTCACAGGTGTGGGAAACAAGGACATATAATGAAAGTATGTAGATCAACCCTTTCCATCAAGGACCCAAGTTTTCAAGGGGAAGAACGACACAAGCAAGTTGGGGCCAGGAGAGGACGGAGATCACATTATGTCAGCAGAGATGAAAAATATGAATCTGATGAAGAAGGTATTTTTACAGTGTACAGTTTAGAGGAGATTCCGAGGGTTGCTCCTCTGACTATCACATTGGCTGTAAATGATTCGAACATACCTTTTGAAGTGGATACTGGTTGTGGCGTGACGGTAATGAATGGGTCAAACTTTTCAGAGTTATGGGAAGAACATAAAAATCCTGAATTAAAGACTTGTTCTTTGAAGTTAAAAACTTATACTGGTCAATCCCTACCAGTGTTGGGGTCTGCGCAAGTGGTCGTCAGACACAAGGGAACAGTGAAGGAATTGCCAGTAGTGGTAGTGCCTGGAACAGGACCTAATTTATTGGGCAGAGGTTGGATCAAGGAGCTGGGCATGAAATGGGAGGCTATACACAAGATTCAAGGGACTGAAAATTTAACCTTGCCTGACGTACTTCGTAGACATACAGAAGTGTTCAAAGAGGAGTTGGGTGAATGGAACGGTCCACCAGCAAAGATTTATGTGGATAAAGAAGCCATTCCCAGATTTTTCAAAGCCAGACCGGTCCCTTATGCAATGAAAGCAAAGGTAGAGGTTGAAATAGAACGCCTGTTAAAGGAAAACATCATAGAACCTGTTAAACATTCTGAATGGGCTGCACCTGTAGTGCCCGTTTTAAAGCCTGATAAAACAGTGCGACTATGTGGTGATTACAAGCTAACAGTGAATCGAGTTTCAAAGTTGGAACAGTACCCTATTCCTCGATTAGATGATCTGTTTGCAACATTGTCAGGAGGGCAGAAGTTCACCAAATTGGATATGAGTCACGCTTACCATCAGATTGCATTAGATGCAGAGTCCAAGAAATATGTCACAGTAAATACCCATAAGGGGTTGTTCACTTATCATGTTTTACCCTTTGGAGTTTCTTCTAGTCCTGCTATCTTCCAAAGGACCATGGAGGGAGTGCTACAAGGTATTCCTTGTGTGGCAGTTTTTCTTGATGACATCTTGGTGACCGGTCGTAATGATGGGGAGCATCTCCAAACGCTGGCCAGGGTATTGAGAAGGTTGCAGGAAGCGGGACTGCGCTTGAAACGGAGTAAATGTACTTTCATGGAAAAAGAGGTAATGTTCTTGGGTCATAAAGTAGATGGAACTGGCCTACATCCAGTACCTGAAAAAGTGACTGCTATTCAGAATGCTCCCTCACCAAAGACTGTGACTGAGTTGAAGGCCTATTTAGGATTGTTAAACTACTATAACAAATTTTTGCCCAATTTGTCTACTGTTTTGGCCCCAGTGCATAAGCTGCTACGAAAAGATTCAAAGTGGCACTGGGGTTGTGAACAAGAAGCTGCCTTTGTTCAGTCGAAGAACTTGATCCAGTCAGTACAAGTTCTGGTCCATTATGACCCCCAGAAGGATGTGATTTTATCGTGTGATGCTTCTTCTTATGGCTTAGGTGCCGTTCTTTCGCATAAGATGCCGGATGGTAGGGAAAGGCCCATTGGATTTATGTCACGGACATTGAATCAAGCTGAGCGGAATTATTCACAGTTGGACAAGGAAGGATTAGCTATAATGTTTGGCTTACAACGCTTTCATAAGTATTTGTATGGTCGGAAATTTACCATCGTGACAGATCATAAACCCTTGTTGTCTTTGTTTAACGAGTTAAAATCTGTTCCTCAGATGTCATCTCCTAGGGTCCAGCGATGGGCAGTGACGTTAAGAGCATATGAATACAACATCATCTACAGGCCTGGCAAAGATCATGCGAATGCAGATGCTCTAAGTCGGTTACCTCTGCCGATAGAATCTGTCCTGGAACAGGAGGAAAGAGTGTTAATGCTGGAGAATGCCGACATAACCTTGATTACAGCAGAACAGGTGAGAAGTTGGACACAAAAAGATCCAGTATTATCTAGAGTGAGAGAAATGGTGCACCGAGGATTCCTGCAGGATTTAATAGGAACAGAGTTTGACCCATTCACATCAAGGAAAGATGAATTAAGTGTACAGGATGGTTGTGTGCTTTGGGGGGCTCGTGTAATCATTCCCAGTGTGGGTAGATCAGAAGTCCTGAAACAACTGCATCAGTGTCACCCTGGAGTGGCTAGGATGAAAGCGTTAGCCCGAAGTTATGTATGGTGGCCTAAATTGGACCAGGATGTGGAAAGGTTAGTTAAAACCTGTCGTGTCTGTCAAGAACATAGAAACGTTCCCGCTGTAGCTCCACTGCATCCCTGGAATTGGCCCGAAAAACCATGGCAAAGGTTGCATGTAGATTACGCCGGACCCTTCATGGGAAAAATGTTTTTGGTCTTGATTGATGCACATTCAAAATGGATGGATGTGTATCCGGTAAATTCTGCTACATCTGCCGTAACTATTGAATGTTTGCGTACTAGCTTTAGTAACCATGGACTACCTGAACTGGTGGTATCAGATAATGCCACTTGTTTTGTGAGTATGGAATTCAAAGAGTTCCTAAAGAAAAATGGAGTACGACATGTTACTTCTGCACCTTATCATGCTTCCAGTAATGGGTTAGTAGAACGGGCCGTGCAAATTGTTAAAGGCATGTTAAAAAAATGCGTTGAAGGAACAATGGCAACTAAATTGGCACGAGTTTTGTTCAGTTACAGAATTACTCCTCAGACCACCACAGGACTTTCTCCAGCTGAACTGTTGCATGGACGGAAATTGCGATGTTCCTTGGATTTTATACATCCTGATTTAACAAGGAAGATTCAGGAACGACAACAAAAGCAAAAAGTCCATCATGACAAAAAGGCCCATGAACGTAGCTTTGGTGTTGGAGATCCAGTACTTGTTCGGAATTTTACTTATGGACCAAAATGGATTCCGGGGCATATTGACACTATGACTGGACCTTTGTCTTGTAAAGTGATGCTGGGTGATGGAAGAGTGGTCCGAAGACACGTGGATCAGGTTCTGGCCCGACAGAAATTGCTTGTGAACCTTTCTGAGGAGCTTATGGACTACAAATATCCGGATTTGGACTTTTCTGAGAACTCTGCTCCTGCAGTGATTAAAGAGACTGATGGAACAGAGGCTGAGGACATTTCTAGTGAGACTAATCCCCTTGATTTAATTGGGGATATTGCTCAACCTGGTGAGATAACCACTGAATCATTGACAAAATCCTTTAGTCCTGTTGTGAGACGGTCACAGAGGACCAGGAAATTGCCTGGTCATTTAAAAGATTATGACCTGATGTAAAAAAAAAAAAAAAAAAAAAAAAAAAATTGTTGTAATATGATTGTTGAATGATGTTTATTGTATTGTGATTTATGAGGGAATATTGTAAACTTGGGGGGGGGGGGGGAGATGTTATGTTTTGAGCTATAGTTGATTGACCTGTAGGGGGCAATCTATTGCCGTATTACCAGGGTTAAATTCAGCAAAGAAGACGATGCTAATAGCAGATATAATCCACCTGTGATTCTGTGAAATGCATGTATGGTTTGCTGCTGGTTACCTTTTGAGTAAACATTTTTCCTCTAGACCAGACCTGCCTCTGTCAAGTTATTACAGACATAACAGGACGTCTGCTTTCATACGTTTTTTTCTAAATGAATGAATCAATCTTCACACGCTTATTACACGTTTTTTTTATTTTAGCTATGCCGTTGTCCATCGGTATTATATAAAAGCTGAAAAAAGAAAGTAAAACTATGAAGGAAAACAACAAAAACAAAAAAAATGAAAATCAGTGCAAGTAAATAGTAAAAAATACAAATTTGGTCACTACATTTCTACTTCCTTTCATTGTGAAGACTACTTAAAAGATCCAGCTAGGTCTAACCAGCTACTAGCAACAAAAAAAAAAAAAAAAAAGTAAATGTGCTATTAAATAATTATGTCTGGTGAAACCATAACACACATAGAACACATCTCTTCCCTGCTGTCCATTCTCATTTCCGAATAACAAATATTCTGTATAATCACATATTACATATGAAAATAAGGTATGCATTAGAATTAAGACTTGTAGTGAGTTGCTTGTGTAAGGATAACCCATCTGATCATGGATCAGATTTTCCACTGGTTTTGCCGTTGTTGCTCCTGATAAGGCCGTACTCCAGAGCTAAGTCAAGACAGTGCTGGGCTGCTCTACTGACAGGAGCTTTGTTAGATTCGGTCGCTTTAGCCAGGACCGAGAGGATCTCCATCACCTCACTCTCCATTAGGGTTTCAGCTAGACTCCTCTCTGCCTGCATCAGGTTCATTGTGATGACTACACCACGGTGACACAGATCCTGGCTGTCACTCAGCAGCAAAGCTTGCAGGATCTCCAACCAGTGACTGGTCTAAATTAAAGAACAGCCATGACTATAATTAATGAACTGTAGATTACTGTAAATTATGTCTCAAACTGTGTTTACAGTAAGTAAGTAGAGTATTAGCAGAACTAAGTGTGTCCTCATGTCATAGAAAGTAAAAATTCTTAAAAAAAATAAAAATAAAAGTACAATAAAAGTAAAAAAAATATAGTACAGTTAGATATAATTAATTAATTGATTATTAATCATATTGTCACTTAACACCAAATAAACTAATAAAATGGCACAGCAGCATGACTTCTACACTATTACTGTTTTTACATTTCATCTTGTTTCAATTTACAAGGTTGTTATCGCTAAACTGTAGCTAGTTCTCATAAAGCTTATACTGAACACAATAGGTTTACAAAGTTAGAGTGTAAACCTATCTATGCAATCTTTGTAAACCGAATAAGGGAACTTTAAAAACAAATCCTATTTTTTTTTCTGAGTTGTTTTTGTCCCAGTTGGACTGTTCAGGATATTTCAACTGCAAAACTTACAGTGCTGGGGATCCGTGCACAGACTTCTGGCATTTCCCCAGTGAGCACTGCCAGGGTTCCAGCTGCAGCCTTCCTCAGTCTCTCATCATCCTCACCACTGTACAAAACCAAGAGTTTCAATCGGTCGCTGTCTGCAGCCAGATAAAGTTTCTGCACCTGAGGAACGAGAAACATAAAACCACACATTTCAACATAAAAGGAGGAAACTAATGCACAAAAAAACAGACAGTGCTTGACATCTGAACACCAGATATATTTTTTTGAACACCAGGTTATATTATAAAACTGAAATGTACCTCAGGGCTTAAGATCAAGTTACACATGCACTCAGTGGCTGCTGCTCGCACCAGATCATGCTCCTCAAACATGTAGCCCTCCACTTTAGGCACAGCTTTTTCCTTAATAATCTTCTGTCTGTAAACCAAAACAGGTTAAATCTCGCTTTCAACATCATTTAAAAAGACATCTTTTAAGAGAGGACTATAAAATTACAACTTTACAAGTCAGTGCGTTCATATAGTGATTGGACTAACCGGAGTCTGTCACTAATGCCAGCAAGGTTAGTGAGGGCCATCAGGGCCTCAAAATTCTGCAGGAGAGAGCAATCTAGAGCCAAGAGATTCACAAGTGGACGCACCACCTCATAAACCTGAACACACAAAAAGCAAGCACTAACATGTCAAACATTACAGTTCTAGTAAGTTTTCTATCCAATTGAATAAACTAAGCAATACATAAACACATTAAACTATTGCAAAAATGCATCTGAAAAATAGTATTGGCCAAGTTCCAATCTTCTAATTCATCAATTGGGTTAAATGTAGCCAAAAGTAGTGATTTTAAAACAGTTTATCATTCAATTAATTTCATTAGTATTGGTTGGAATTGCTTTACTTTTTCTGAAAATCTATTTCAGTTAGGAAAAAAAATTATTGGCTAAATAACATATTTAATACAATGATTCTGCAAATTCTATAATATTTATAAATAATAATGAAAATGAATTAGATCATTTTTACTAAGAATACAGAAGAAACACAGACAAGGAAAGAATGATAGCAAGACAAGGGTCTTTAGGCAAGGGTCTTACTCTCTCCCCAGGAAAGGCAATCTCAGGATTTGAGGTGATGGTGATTTTGGCCAATGCTTGCGCTGCTTTGACTTTACCTACATCTGTGCTTTCTGATGCCAGAGGTAACAATGCCTGTTAATGATGATTAAGATGTTTAGATCAATATGTGAATAAATAATATGAATGGTATTGTGTAATGGTTTTAAAACATCACTACTTTCTTTTGGGCGATCTTACTTTTCCTCCACCCTGTGCCACCACCATTCCCCGGTCTTCTTGGCGTTCCACTAGAGCCAGGAACACCCTGACAAGGAAGAGAAGAGACAGGATATGTTAAAGAAAGTTAGAAAGAAATGAACGGGGGTCACGGTGCATTTAAGCTACAACTGGTACATACTGTCTGTGTTTAAATCATAATGGTAAGAAAATATTCAATATAATAGTACATACCTGCCAATAAATTCTCTACATGTATCAGTGAGAGCAGGACTTTCTTGTTTAACCATACATACTAAAGCTGAAACCACCCCAGCCTCCAAAAGTTTGACCAAACGCTTTTCCACAAAAGACTGAGCATCCTGAAGAACAAGACAGCCATCAGTTCTTATTAAGTTCTTATCAAGTTCTCATGTGTATTCCTAAATAATCAGAATCCCAGATGTAGATTATATGAAGCTATTCTGTTACCTTTGGATGCTCCTCTGGTACGTGCTGTTTGGCATATTTGGCCAGTTCTACCAACTGAGGATCCGGCTTCTCGATGTCATAACTATTGGTACAGTTTACTAATGTAGATCCAATGGCAAACAATACGGTTTTATCTTCTGACTACAGTGAGCAAGAGAGAATGAATGTGTGTATGAGAAAATGAGCTGGGAAGGTATAATATATGATATATAAAATCCTTTGCTCTACACTTCTAATATCTATTTTTAACATTCCATTTCACTGAAAAATTGGAGTCTGGCAAAATGTGCAAAACAAATGGCCTGTACTTAGAAATGATATACCCTCAGGGTATGTGCACCCGATAAACGGCAACTCAGAGTTTATATTTATTACACTGAGTTGCAAGTTTATTAGATACACATCCACTCTCATCATAAGTTTCTTATATGTTGATTTATATGCTGTGTGTATAACACATAGTAAAAACACTCTCTTTAGCCACATCCTGTATATAATCATTTTTCATTAATTGACTTGACATGAAAACATCCACAAAGCATTACTGCCAGATAGAATGTGACACGAAACCCTTTGGGCACGTGTCATGGTCATCCCTCAAACAAAACAAACCATGTCGCTGTTTGAATTACATGAATTCAACATATTGAATTGCAGGCGGCCGAAATGAGTTTCCTCCGCAGGGTGGCAGGGCGCTCCCTTAGAGACAGGGTGAGGAGCTCGGTCACCCGGGAGGAGCTCAGAGTAGAGCCGCTGCTCCTCCACATCGAGAGGAGTCAGCTAAGGTGGCTCGGGCATCTGTTCCGGATGCCTCCTGGACGCCTCCCTGGGGAGGTGTTCCGGGCATGTCCAACCGGGAGGAGGCCCCGGGGAAGACCTAGGACACGCTGGAGGGACTATGTCTCTCGGCTGGCCTGGGAACGCCTCGGTATTCCCCCGGAAGAGCTGGAGGAAGTGTCTGGGGAGAGGGAAGTCTGGGCGTCCTTGCTTAGACTGCTGCCCCCGCGACCCGGCCCCGGATAAGCGGTAGAAAATGGATGGATGGATGGATGGATGTTGTTTTGCATTTACCTTTGCCAGTTGGAACATGGCCTGAAGAGCATTTTTGTCTTCCACCAAATCCTCTTTCACATCAGCATCAAAGGTGAGGTAGGCCAGGCCTTCAACAGCCCAGCGCCGAGAGGTCTGAGGAAGAGAATCATTGCACAGCCACCTGCAAAAATAACCCAGATTACAGAGGAGTATGGAGCTAGTTATCTATTGTATGCACATCTGTCTTTATACTTAATTTAATTAGTATTACACCAATGATAAAATGTTGTGCTTATTCATTGTCTGTAATGTGTTTTATATTCCTCATATCCAAAAAATAATTTATGGAATGATTGCAAACATAAGTAATGGGAGTCAAATCAGGTAAAAACTCCTTCCACCTCTCCCATGGCACAGATATGTAAAAAGGTTACAGATTCACTCCTAAACAACTCCTATATTGATGATTTTGCACTCATGCTTGCTCACTTTGATTCCATGGAACATACTTCAATATTACAAAATATTGCAAAAGATTAGGGAATAGAGATTGCAAAACATCTCTATGTCTGTTCTTATCAACTGTGGTATGGCAGGAAATGAGAATCATACTTCCTGCATTGTTTGGCAAGTTTGAGAGTTGACCCCTCCGCAAACTGCTTCATGCTGAAATCTGTGCCTCCGGCTGAGCCAAGTTTACACAATCCCTGTAAAACACCATATAGTTTCCATGTTTAAAATGGCAATGACCCAGTGCACTTGCTGTCAGATTATAATTATGTACCCCATTAACCACTTCATGTACATATACTGTACTTCCCTTTTCATGCATTTGAATGAAAACTGCATGACTGGAGCCAATTTCACCCTACAGCAAAACACTGACCCACAGCACTGCTTCTAATTATGCAAAACCTATATAGGGAACAAGCTAAAAGCTGGAATTCTGTCTGTCATGGCTTGGCCAATGGAATCACTGGATCACAATCTTATGTAGTTGTTGCGGTAGCAGCTTGACTGTATTTTCTTTACTAGATTGCAAGCCAAAGCAATTTCTGTGCTTAATGGAAGTATTATCGCATTCTGGTGAATACTCACCACAAGTGCTCGAACCCGTATCTGTTCATTTTCACTTTTTTTGTAAAGGTCCTTCAGCAGCGCCACTCCATTTGCTGTAATGAAGGATGCTCTCTT
The DNA here is from genome assembly GCF_030014155.1 of Tachysurus vachellii. Taxonomy (NCBI): domain Eukaryota; kingdom Metazoa; phylum Chordata; class Actinopteri; order Siluriformes; family Bagridae; genus Tachysurus; species Tachysurus vachellii. The sequence continues at coordinate 12,322,606 of NC_083473.1, forward strand.
TGCCTTGCCTGCAGCATGAATGAGTGCCTCTACTGCTACTTGTTGATGGGTGACATTCTCAGAAGCACACAAAGAAATGACAGCATCCATCATGCCTGACATCTCCAAGGTACGGTTGCCCACATCGCAGGGGCCCTGCAGCAACACTGACGTCATTTGTATTGCACGCAGTTTGCTTTCTAAACCTTGGCTCCCGAAATGGTACCTGCACAGAAAAGACCATGCTAGAGGTTATCTTTTTACCCTTAGAGGCAAAAATTATATATTATTCTATTTGAAAAATTTGCTTCACTGGATATACTCACTGGATATAGTCCTCACACAATTTGTTGAAGTTCTCTCTCTCTCTGTCACTCTTAAGATCATCATATAACTTATTAAGCAGGACTGAGCAGTTCATATGAGTATTTTCAGTGATAGGTGGCCCCTCTGTTATCTCAGGAACGGTCCCTGCCACTTCCAGAATCTTTTTCAAACCTGTGGGGTATACAACTGGCAATGTACAAGAATCTCTACTATCATGCTTGGGAGAATATCCTTGAACTTGTTTAGTGATTCTAAAAGATAATTGCACTGATCTGCACATGCAATCCTCTGCCACAGGCCAGCTAAATGTAAGCCAGATCATGTGCACCATCTCACCTTGATCAATAACCAACAGGCTGAGGGAGTTGTCTGGGCATTTCAGAGATTTCCGTGGCACTTGTTTTACCAGAAGGTTGATAGCACTGTCACGTCCAGGTCCAGACACACTCAATGCAGGTAGCATGTCAATAAGATGTCGCAGCATGGATCGTAGCTCGCGGGATGGCTCTATCTCACAGAAGCAGATAAACATTTCTACATAGACACTCACTTATATACTGTATGCTGTAGATACTGCAGACTGAATATGAGTTTAAGAAGGAAAAATAAAGGGGAAATCCATTACATCCATCCATTACAATCCATTATTACACAGCCCAACACCAGGCACAGATCTGCATCATCATTATTTTCTCTCACACATATGGCAAGATGAAAAAAATGTAAGAATGTTTGTGAAAATAAAAAAAAAATAAAAAATCATTTGCTATGATTTAAAATGTAGGACAATAATTACTGCATATATCACCTAAGTATATATAAAACTAAAGAAAATCTTTGTTTTGCTTGTTACTATATCACTATCATTAGCTACAAGATTAATTTAGAATAAAAACAGACAGATCTGGCAAAAGCAAATCTACAGGATAAAATGTATGAAATACATATTAAAGCAAGTTTAAAGGAACCCTCTTGCATTTTGCTTTTATCTATCTCTAAAACTGTTATACAGTCACAGATTTTCAAGGTTTATGGAATGATTAAATTGTTTCTTGTTAATAAAAGTGACATATACACAACAGACAAGATGGAATCATTTTAAAACGCTGGCTATATAAGGAATGTTTTAATTATTATGCGTATGTTTTGCTCATTTCAGGACTCTCCCTCACCTGGCAGTATAGCCTCATCCTTCCCTCTGACTTCTTTATTCATGCCCTGGGTAAGAGCCTCAAACATAACCTGAAGCAGGTGACAGGCCGACAGAGACACAGTCGAAACTGCAGAACCCATGATGCCACACAGCCTGTCCATTCCCAATTCATTCACAATGGCCATTGTCTGTAGGCAAACAGGTATTTGTATAAGCAAATCCTGTACCTATCTACAATTCATCTGGGGTATGAATAGATTTAAATGAAGTAATGTAAATTTGCAAGTAATGTAAATTTCATCAAGCACCTCACCCTGGACTGATGCCCTGTGCACAGTCCAACCAGAGTTCTGAGTGCCGAGAGGACCATGTCCTCTTGCTGAGATTCCAGCAGTTTCTGGAGGAGCTTCACACCATCATTCCTGAATATTTGCTCTGCTCCGGCATCCTCACGTGCAATCACCACCAGATTCTGAGCAGCCTGGGCAAAACAGAGCATCAGGGAAGTCAAAGTAATATCGATCTGAATGATAAATAAAAGCAACAAATAAAAAAAAAATAGATATTATGATATAAGAACCTTCTCTCTGTCTGAGGCCTGTGTAGAATTGTCCAGGAGGAGTTTAAACATCTGCTGAACACGAGAGTCTGTGGAAGAGAGCTGCATGGCCTAGAAGAATGCAAACACATGCAAACAATTTTGCCACTATGTGACCAAGCCTTAAACAGTGAGGAAAGCCAGTAACATAGAACTGTTTTTAGACTATAGTCTTCCATATCCTGCCTCCTGGTGGTCGAGTGGCAGGACACCACAACACTAAACACAGGAACCTAGCCACTAAAAGCTAAATCTTAGTACTGGTCCCAAGCCCAGATAAAATGGGAGGGTTGAGTCAGGAAAGGCATCCAACGTAAAATCTGCACCTAATTAAATATGCAGACCACATAATCTGCTGTGGTGACCCCAAACAGGAAGAAGCTAAAAGAACAACTACAACAATTATTCTCCCAAACACAGGTATGTAATTCCTAACTGCACTCGCAGATGAGCACATGTACACGCAGACGCACACACAGAAAGTGGATATAAGCACAGAAAGACAGTTTATCCAATAAACTGGCAATTCTTTGTATACATGCAAAAGAGAACAATCCTGGGTAAATATTAAAGTTAACAATAAGACTAGTATGTCTTGTATGACTGTATGTGATCTCACCTTCTGTTGGATCTCAGCACTGAGTTGCCTGAGCAAATCATGAAATGCTTTATTCTTGGGTTCCAGCTGTGAGCATTTCTGTGAATCAAGAAAGGCCTGGTCCAGCTGTCCGAGCTTATGCAAAGCCTGTGCACGCCGGAACCGGGCCTTGATGTCACCTGGGTCGGTTTCTAGTGCTGTTCAAAAACACACTACAAGTTCAGGCTTAGAGCTTTCAGAACTAAGACGAGCAACTTTTGCTGTACATTTTAGTTTCTAGTTGGAATTCATCATTATGATATTATACTTGGCTGAGCAGAACAGCAACTTTGTGAACAAAGGCAGTTACAGAAACCACATTAAATGAAGTTGATATTAAATTGAATTGATCTTAAAATGACTAATTCACCTACCCATTAACAAATAATCATGAAAAAATGAAAAACAATCCCACCGAATAAAATATGTGTATGTGGCTACAGATTATTAAGGCATGATCATTGTGTTGTGCCCACAAGAAGAAGAATGCATGCTGTATCAGGGTCTACAAAGAAGATAAGCTGAGTGAACTGAATTCGTTTTCATTTTCATCTTGGAATTAATTATGCAGATAACTAAAGATGCAGATAGCTGCAGAGTCACTGGCAGGGAAACATGGCATAATTCTTAAAAACAGACCCCTAATTCATGTATTTACATTTACAGAATTTAGCAGTCAGCCTTATCCAGAGTGACTTACATTTTATTTCAATTTATACAACTGAGCAATTGAAGGTTAAGGGCCTCGCTCAGGGGGCCAGCAGTAGAACCTTGGTAGACATGGGATTCAAACTCATGACCCTCTGATCAGTAGTCCAATGCCTTAACCACTAGGCTACAACATCCCACAATTTTTAACTATTTAACTCACATGGACTCAAACACAGGCAGTATTCAGACTTGGCAGAAGAAATAAATGACCTAATTAACCGAATGTTAAAATGTTTCATTAAGAAGAGATGTCACTAGTGGGGTTCTGTATCTTTTTTGCATGCAGACTGGTGTACCTTTGCTGGCATCTGCTTTAGCCTTGTTGTAGTCATTCAGTTTGAGGTAGCAGGCACATCGGTTTCGGTACAGCACAGCTCGCTCAGACTCAGTCTCAGTCAGATGTAGAGCTTTGGTGTAGCAGCTCAGAGCTCCCTGGACATCACCACTTTTAAACAAGTTGTTTCCTTCTTCTTTTAGAGCCAAGGAGTCTTGAGTCATCTGTAACAGTACAAAACAGCATAGAACATTCATGGTGAAGTAGCTTTATATAATGCTGGGGTGGGGATTAGTCAGTGTACAAGTATAACAGTCCATCTACATTTTTAGAAAAGAAAGCAAGCTTGATAAACAGTTTTTTCTGTACCTTTGGTTTCTACCTGTCTCTTATGCTACACCTTTAAAACTCAACCAAGAGTAGAACAGTTTAGTACCCGTTTTCTGAGAGTCTCTTCTTTTGTATTGCACACTATGTTATGAAACATTGTCATTTAACACATTGTTACTGTAAATAACGGTGCATGTTCAGTTCCTCGTTGAACTGTTTACATTCTATTAATTCACTTTACCTTTTTCTGTGTTCACGTACTGCTTTACACTGTCTTACATTCAGTTGTCTCCCAAGTTAAGCCCAGTTAAAGCGCTCAATAATCACCAGTGTCTCTTATCATAGTTTAACACAACTATTCTTTATGTTTTCTCCGGAAGGCTTCTGGAGCATTCCGTATAGCTTTCTTTTTACCCCACCCGTATTTGTACAAAGGCTACCACAATTGGCTAAAAGTAACAAGTCACTTAGGTTTTAACCAATCACTGTACAGAAATAGGATGACATTAGCCTATGGAAATATAGAAGGCGGGATTATAGGAATATGGGTGCGAAATGTTTACTTCCTGGATTGCTTTAGGACGCACGTTAATGACGTATGCTTCAAACACGCCCTCTTTTTCCTGTAGTATGTTACCATAAATGGTGGACTGCACGGTTTGTTTGTAGGGAATCTGTACTGTTATGGGGATGTGCAGCAGAAGCAGTGTTTCCTGATAAGGAATGTGTTCAGTGAATGCTGGTTAAAGACTGATTTATACATAGTCTTCTCTAAATTGCACCCACAGGGCCCAACATACACTTGTTACAAATTATAAACCAACATAATATTTAATAAAGTGAGGCTTAACAGATGTCCTCACATTATCACAACTAATAAAACATATCAACAAGTGTATATTAAGAAATTAATAATGAAAGAATGATGCAAGAATGGATTTCTATAACAGCACAGTTGGACTATAGTACAAAGCAAATAGTAGGTTTATATTAATGTTCTAATGTTATTGTTTTCATAGTAACAACTTACACAGGTACTTAGGTAAATTAGGAAGAATATATCTGTGCCCCAGTATGAGTGCTTTGTAATTGAAACATAAAAGCTTAGTTTTCTGATATGGAATCATTACCAATCAATATTTAAATCGATTCTTCTGCAGTGTATTACTTTACAGACAAAGGTCTCCGAGGTCTTCAGAGATCTGGAGTCCCATTTCTAAGCTCCAGATCTCTCATGTTCAAACATGCACTAGGTAGCATGATTGTGGGATGTGGTTAAGGTGTTGGGCTACTGATCGGAAGGTCATGAGTTTGAATACCAGGTCCACCAGGCTGCCCCTGCTGGGCCCCTGAGCAAGGCCCTTAACCCTCAGTTGTATTTAAATAAATTGTAAGTCACTCTAGATAAGGGTGTCTGCTAAATGACAGAAATGTAAATGATTGTGTCAGCATAGCTGTAACAAACCCAGACAGAAATTATGCTTACTTGCTTGGCTGAATCAATAAAAACAATATTCGCAGTGTATCATTCTTACCCACTTGCAACACAGAATTGGGTCTGTAAGACAGATGTTATTAATTAATTCCTACTTAGGTACAAAAGCAAGTCATGTCCCCAAATGAAAAAATGGGGGCCTCCTTAAAAGCTCTAGAATATCTCTTCATACAGCCTATTTAAAGAGGTGCTCACATGGACTGTATCTTTAGCAGCAGAGAGGAGAGATTAATCAAAAATGAATCTAAAGCACAAACATTGTTTCTCCATAATTTATCATTAATATATGCTTAGCCAGTCCACTACTTAGAGCACTAAACTAGTATAAGGGTACAGTTCATAAATGTGAATGTCAAACATTGCCACAAGAATGAGCAATTAGTTTTGTGATGGTGTGTGCATGGGAGTAGAGCTGAAACGCCTTTTGTTTATTTGAACATCAGAAGCTTCTAACTTTAATAATCTACATCGTTTGAAGTGTAAATTACTGGATACCATTATAGTAATGATGATGATGTAAATCATTTTGACTTTGTTATAGAAATTATTTTGCTTCAAAAGTGTAAAATTTGCTTCCTTTAAGGTAGTTAACTGTTACATTAAAACTTTTATCAATTTCTTTATTAGTACTCTCTTTATCATGGTCAGGGTCATGGTGGAAGAAAACCTATCCTGGGATAAATGGAATTGAGGCAGGAATACAGCCTGGATGCCATGCCATCTCATTGCAGGGAACCATAAACACATATTTACATCTACGCACAATTCAACAAAGTTAGTCCCACTAGGGCCATGCTTTGGAAGGGTAGAGAAACCAAAAAGAGCTGAAAAAAAATCCGTTTGTGAGCATGTGGAGAATAGGTTCAGTTAATCCATAAAGGCAGTAGACTAAATCTCAGAAGTAATGTGGAGACACTGGGGCTGTGAAGATAATTAATGTAAAATTGTGTCACTTAGCTGGTTTAAAAGGTTTTCTGTATCGTTGCCAGGAAATAGTAAAAAAATATATTTTTATATTAATTTGATTTCAATTACATGTCTAAAACTTTAATGAGAAAATATACCTATTATATGTGTAGAGTTATGTTCCCAAGCAGACTTGTGTAAGCCTGAAGTTGTAAGTCAGTGCTTTGTTTTTCTTACACAAACACATTTTACTATTCCTTATGCAAAATCCCTGGAACGGATCCTGGATGCGTTGTCCTATTCTTCATCAATGACTTATACCCACAAGGTTGAACTAACTTTATTACTATATTATTATTCATTATTCATACACAATCCTGTTCGGACAATGGGTGAGTACTGCATAATGAATTTTTTTAAAACTATGATGAATATATGTATATATATATATATATATATATATATATATATATATATATATATATATATATATATATATATATATATATATATACATATATTCAGCTCTTTTTATATATATAAATAAAACCAACATAATCATGACCAAGGTAAGCATGAGATCAAAAGCATCAATTTCAAGGTTCATTTGTCACATATACAACAATGCACAACACAATTAAAGTAGAAACACAAATAGATTAGAATAAAAAAGAAATAGAATTACATTTGTAATTGTGTGCAATTTCAGCAAAAAAAAAAGAGCTGAAAAAACATTAAACCCTTCGTGAACATGTGGAGAATATTTTCAGTTAATCCATAAAGGCAATAGGTTGAATCTCAGGAGTAATGTGACACAGTAAAGGGACACTGGAGCTGTGAAGCATCATTACTACCCACTGAGCCAAAGTGCCACCTTATATTTGATAATTAATGTAAAATTGTGTCACTTAGCTGGTTTAAAAGGATTTCTGTATTGTTGCCAGGAAATAATAAAAAATATATTTTCATATTAATTTGATCTCAATTACATATCTAAAACTTTAATGTGAAAATATACCGTATAATAGTGTATAAATTGTAGAGTTATGTTCCCAAGTTGACTTGTGTAACCCTGAGGTGTTTTTTTGTAAGTCAGTGCTTTGTTTTTCTTACACAAACACATTTTACTATTCTTTATGCAAAATCACTGGAACCGATCCTGGATACCTCGTCCTATTCCTCATCACTGACTTATATCCATAATGTTGAACTGACTTTATTAATATTTCATTATTCAATTGCATACACAATACTGTTTGGACAGTGGGTGAGTACTGCATAATGATTTTTTTTTAAACTATGATGAATATATATTCATAAGTTCATGTCACATACACAAAAATTCACAACATCCTTAAAGTAGAAACAAATAGGTTAGAATAAAAAAGAAATAGAATTATATTTGTAATTGTGTGCAAATTTAACATAAAAACCCCTTAGTGAACATGTGGAGAATAGGTTCAGTTAATCCATAAAGGCTGAATCTCAGGAGTAATGTGGGGACACTGGGGCTGTGAAGCATCATTACTACCCACTGAGCCAAAGTGCCATCTTACATTTGATAATTAATGTAAAATTGTGTCACTTAGCTGGTTTAAAAGGATTTCTGTATCGTTGCCAGGAAATAGTAATATATATATATATATATGTATATATATATATATATATATATATATATATATATATATATATATATATATATATATATATATATATATATATATAAATTTTATTTATGTTCCCAAGTAGACTCGTGTAACCGTGAGTTTATTTTGTAAGTAAAATGCTTTGTTTTTATTATTCTAACACATTTTACTATTGCTTATGCAAAATCCCTGGAACGGATCCTGGTTCTGTTTTTCATAAACAAATTACTTTTCCTTCTTTTTTTTGTGTTGTGTTGTTTCGCAGACTGTTTGACAGTTTATATGTATATATGTAGATATGTATGTACTACGTACAGTATAAGATCAATAAACGAGCTACGAAGGGCCAGTAATAACATTTGATCAGTTTGATACCGAACGAACCGCTGATTCTATCCAATCCCACAGTGCCTCGTCATCCCATAATGCCTTTCGTAATTTCTGCGATGACGCGTCGCACATGCGCAGTATTCAACGCCACCGGACGAAGAGATTACCGTTGAGGGCTGATTTTACTTGGATTACACAGACTATTAAAGACTATTAACCGGTTTTCGCTGTCATCTGTGGTTATATCGGTGTGGGGAAAGGTGTGGCTATGGCGGCAATGACACTTAATGTCTAACACCAGGTAACGTTAGCAGTGCTGTATAGCTCTAGCAGAGTGAAATAGGAAGTGAAGCTGTGGTCATTAGCCAGCTAGCAGCAGGCGGCGGTGTCCTGGAGACGATCTACCTGACACTCACTAGACTCCAGGGTAGGGACAAGACGACAAACATTCCGAATTAACCTTGATGCTTCATTTATACCTTTTTATACTACTGTCTATCAGGATATATGTATTTTTTATTTATTTAAAATCAATAATAATTCAATTTTCGTGCTCTAGTGTGAAGCAGAAAACAGAACCGTCACTTTGTTACATTTCGGAAATAAACAAACTGACCAGTCAGAGGCTGTAGCCGTTTATTTACCGGTTTAACGCTTAAAAGTAACAATACAAATGATATTAAAGTACATTCACTATGTTGCGTATTTCTAATAGCTCTATTAAGTATGAAACATAGTCTTATTGCTCATTACTGACATAACCATAACGATGAACTGACTTTATTAATATTTCATTATTTAATTGCATACACAATCCTGTTTGGACAATGGGTGAGTACTGCATAATGAATTTTTTTAAAACTATGATGAATATGCAAAAAAAAAAAAACATATATAAAATATGACCAAAGTAAGCATGAGATCAATTTCAAAGTTAATTTGTCACGTACACAACAAAGCACAGCATGTCAAGCAGTGAAATACTTTTCTGTGTCCTTAAAGTAGAAGCACAAATGGGTTAGAATAAAAAAATACATCTGTAATTGTGTGCAGTTTTAGCATAACATATGTAATATATGTGTGTAAAAATGTGGCTGAGGTAGTGGATGTTGTGCAGAATGCTCTAAGCTATAGTTCTGTGCTTTTTTTTTGTTTTTGTTTTTTTTGTTTTTTTTTCCCCCAAAATACAAGTTTGTCAGCTTGGTGTTACTTTTTTTTTTTTGGTTGGCTTTACTCCACGTTTCTAGAACAACAACAAAAATCCGCTTAGCCTGTTGTGATTCTGAGAAACAAATGAGGTGATCGGTGCTGTAGGAATTTAAGAAGTTTAAAAGAAAAAAAAAATGTTGCTTAAACAATATACATATTTTGCCCACGCTTGAACCACGTGTTTAAATTTTATTGGCTAATTGTGTTCCTGAAACTATTTAGATAACTATATAATGTACTGGACAGGAAAGCTGCAGGAAGCTCCATTGACCCATGCAGCTTTTGTTTTCACAGGTGCTTCCTTGGCTATGAGGGTCCCTGATGTCCAAGCTGGAGTGTGAACTTGACCTGTACTGCCTCTTCAGTTTTACATAGCAGGCCAGAGAGATATTTTTGATGTGAGACAGAAGCTTGTTTAGCTTTTAGCCAAGCCAATTTGATGCTGGAATAATTTCAAATCCCTCCTGAGGATGGCTAAATGAGTACCCCGGGCTGAGCCAAGGAGATTAAGATCATATTAGATTTTTAAGGGAAGCAAAGACGAACACCTGTTTGACTGAGCTGCCAAATCCGGATCATTCTGCTTTCATTGATTTTGACATCTCTTTTTTGCATAAGACTGTGTCTGTCTCTTTACTCACGGTCTTCCTCTGTGTGTGAAAAGACTCAGTCATTGCTTATCATCGTCTTTAGTATAGGGCTGCCTTCAGGATTTAGTTCCTCATTCTGTGGCCTTGGATGCATGACTTTATTCATCATAGTCAACATTTCCCTTCAGCTGGGTTTAAAAAAAAAGTCAAGCTAAAGAAAGAGGGAACGTGACATAAAGTCTTTTTTACTCTCCTCTGCTGTCCTCTCTGCACTGCCTTGTTGAAACCGCCATTCACTGTGATTACTTTGCCTCCTTGGTCCACTGAGAGATAGGCAGTTTAAAGAGAATGAAGGATTGATCCTAGCCCTGTGAGTCAAAAGGATTGCACAAGCATACGTGTACACAAACTGTGCAGCAACACAGGGCTCCCTGTTTGGGCTGCCTCTGTTTGGGCCATGTGCTGTATTTTCTCTCCCCTTTCTCAGTTCCTGTGGGTTTGAATGATTGAGGACGAGGGCCACAGGCTTGGCAGTGGTTCATTTGTATTTGACTTCGTGCTTGGCTATTGTTGCTGACCACTGTCCTGACCCCTGCTCTTGAGATTGGAGCTCTGTGGATATGCAGACGGATAGACACAAAGTCTTGCTGACAAAGCCTGACCTCCTGGGGCAACCTGCACGTTAAAGGATTTCCATTTTTTCAACCCTATCATCCAAGTTGTACATAGTTGATTTTTTTTTACATCTGTGCTTGCTGCAATACTGTTTTCATAAAAGGACAGGATGAAACTGAAAAAGCAGGTGACTGTGTGCGGTGGGGCCATCTTCTGTGTGGCTGTCTTCTCTCTTTATCTGATGTTGGATCGTGTCCAGCATGACCCAGGCAGAAGACAGAATGGAGGAAACTTCCCAAGGGTAAGAATAGAAGCCTTTATTTGTAACATATACATTACAGAACAGTGAACTATTTTCTTCTCAAATCCCAACTTTAGAAGTTGGGTTGGGGCAGAACTTTTGGAAGAATGCTTAAGTGTGTGTGTGCATGTGTTTGTGTAAGTTGCAAATCAGTGTGTTTTATACAAGCAAACAAAATGTACTACAGGTTCACCATAATCATAAAAAATGTATACATTACTCCCAAATTTGATTGAATATACATGGTCTCTAAACCAAGGAAGCCATGAAACTGAAATGTAATGAGCTCGCTAAGCATATAAGGTGTCAGAATATACAGTGCGTTGCAGCATGCTGTGTAGCCACAGACATGTCAGAGTACCCATGCTGTCCTCTGTCCACTGCTAAAAACACCTACACAAATTTAGACAGCTGATATTAGTTTTGTGTGCAAAGAAGTAAGACAGTGGTCTTCACTATTTTTTTCATGTGAGCCACACTGATAGGACAAAGTCAATAGGAGAGCCACTTTCACCGCAAAGTATGCCAAGTTATTATGTCTTAAATAGCTTATCTGCTTAAATACAATGTACAATATTACAATACAATAATTACTCGAGTTGCGGATGATGCATGCTCCCCATCAGTTACCTCTTTTGTCACTGTCACATTGCTTGTTGCTGTTCATTTTGTGCGCGGGATTGTTTGATAAGAAATCGATCCATTTTTTAGTCCGTGTGTACAGTAAACACAAGTTGTTAACTAGCATGAAACACAAACTAGCTTCTGGCAGGCCGCCAAAAACTGGCTATTGCGGAATGCAGTGAGTCAGTGACGAGTCAGATAATATACAAATATATATTATTACTTGTAATAGAGCACATTCGTTTTTCTATGCTTCCCTGATTGTTTTTAATGTTATTTAAATGAAAAATAAATTTTAACCACATGATCATATCAGCGTATTATTTACTGCCATGCGAGCCGCATATTAAAGCTTGGCGAGCCGCAGGAGGCTCGCGAGCCGTGCAATGAGTAACACTGAAGTAAGATGTTAAAATATGGTGCTGTGGTTGTCCAAAATCCAAGGTAGCCTGGTAATGATTTTATTAATGGATCAAATTGCAATAACCAAAAAAAACAAAAACAACAACAACTGGCCATTGGATTTGACATAACCGAATTCTGTAAGACTTGTGTATGTGGATAGTGCTGTGCTCTTAAAACGCTTCCTGACATTTTGTATAAAATTGTTGGTGCCCTTTCATTTAAAGAAAGAAAAACTCACAATGGTTGCTGAAATAATTTTACACTGACAAAGCTAATAATAAATAGAAAATTACTAAAAATAAAAAAGAAAATAAAAAAAGGAATGAAACTGGCCTGGACAAAACTTATGGTACCCTAAACTTAATATTTTTAAACCTTTTGAGGCAATTACTGCAATCAAACTCTGTGAGACTTCTCTACACCTGTAGACAGGTATTTTGGCCCACTCCTCATGAGCAAATTGCTCCAGCTGTCTCAAGATTGAAAGGTGCCTTCACCAGACTGCATGTTTCAGCTCTTTTCACAGATGTTCATTAGGATTTAGATCAGGGCTCATAGAAGGCCACTTCAGAATAGTCCAATGCTTTATTCTTAGCCGTTCTTGGGTGTTCATAGCTTTGTGTTTCAGGTCATTATCCTGTTAGAGGACCCATGACCTGCAACTGAGACCAAGCTTTCTGACACTGGACAGCACATTTCGATCCAGAATGCCTTGATAGTCTTGAGATTTCATTGTACTCTGCACATATTCAAGACTCCCTGTGTCAGATGCAGCAAAGCAGCCCCAGAACTGAATATGTGCAACTGTAGTCACATGAACATCAAGCAACTTAGAGATGGTTTTATAACCTTTACCTTTAACAAGTTTGTCTATAATTTTCCCTCTAATCTCCTGAGACAAAACTCTCCTTAGCTTTCTGTGGTCAGTGTTCAGTGTGGTTCACACCATGATACCAATCAGCACAGTGATTACTTTCACCCTTTATATAGGCAGACTGAGTGATTACAAGTTTGGCCAGGTCAGTTTTTTTTTTTTTTTTTTTTAAATGTTTCTGTTGGACCACAATTCAAAAGCAATGCCTAATTTTCAATAGTCAATTTTCAGTAGATTTTTATTTATTACTTTTGTCAGTTTCAGGTTATTTAAGTGACTATTGTGGGTTTTCCTTTCTTAATTTTAGTCTTCTTCCAGTCCAAAACAAAAATTATCTTTTGAAAATATGATGACTGTCGGATTTTGCATGAGAAACAGGATGCAGGATGTTGTCTAAAATTTGAATGCTATCCAACCGCCCCTTTAATTACTTAATCTTTAATCAGAGTTTTAAGGCTGTACAGTGAATAACACACTGCCCTTTAAAAAGCGTCATGCCTTGTAGAAGCTTTTGATAATTATGATGTCAAACCAGTTTAAAAAAAATAATTTTGTTTTGTTTTGTTACTAAACCCACTACTAATACCCTTCATTGGTGGATAATAAGGACAAACCACAAACAAAACCAATAGCATAAACCATATATGTGATGACAAATCTTGAAAGTAGTTGCAGTGTACTTCACTACAGATAAGATATAATTAGGTTAAGCACAGTTCGAGAAACAGCTGTGCGAGTGAAAGTCCTTCTGAGGCAGTTGGAGGGGAACTTTTAAATATATATGTATTTATGTGCATACACATACATGCAGTATATATGCACATGCACCTGTCTAGTTGAAATGAAAAAAAAATTTATTAAAATAAAATATTTAAAAATCAGGTGTCAGGCCAAAGTTGTAGTAATTGCATTGTTTATTTGTGTTCCATATATTTATATATGCAATCTATGTATTCCTTTACACACAACTGATAAAAAAATAAAAGGTCAGAAAAAGTTTTATGGTTGTTTCAGTTCTGCTTTTGGAATCTGTTGCTTAACTCTCAGTATGAAGTCTAATGAGCTGTCGTTTCTATTGAAGTAAGCTGTCATTAGGCTGTAAAACCAAAACAAACCCATCAGATAAAAAGCAAAAACATTGTGTAGCCAAAACAAAAGTGTGTTTCATGCACAAAAAAAGCCCCAAAACACAAATACCCAGAAGACCAGATAAAAACTGTGGTAGATCACAGATGAATTGTTTTTCTGGTGAAAAAACAACTATGGTTGACCATACTCTTCAGAACAGTTGACTAGGATCAAGAACAGCTTCTAGGAGGTAGCCATATATTTGTGTACATAAAAAAAAAAAACATAAAATAAATCTGATCCAGGTCAACTTTTAACAGAATAACAGAAGAGATGTGTATGGTGAGTAACTGTGTAAGGGAAGGAACCACCCCTTCTTGTGTGGGAATGGGAACTGTTTCCTTGTATTTATTATGTTACTGCTGACAAAAGCAGCAGGATGAATTCTTACAAATGAATAGACAATATTTCACAGTGCAGGTGGACAATTACCTGTACAAAGCCTGGTAACACAACACCTGGAAAGACAACCAGTATCTGACTTCAGGCAATCACACTGAAAGGATTTTCAACCAAGATTTAAAAAAGACAAGTTTATTCAGTTGATTTTTTTTTTTTTATTTTTTTTTTTGATTTTTTTATTTTTATTTTTTTAAAAATTAGCTCCTGATTTTTTTTTTGTTTGTTTTTTAAATAGGGGATCACATGTACAAACATGTTGCTTTTGGGTGCGCCTTCAAATAGAAGCTGTGTATTTCTAACTCCAGTATACTGTGGTTGACGGCTACACTAACTTTGTAAATGTTAAATATTAAATTACCTGCACATAAGCTTGCTTTATTAAGTTCTACTTTTTATTAATTACAGATGGGCAGTATGATGACATAATAGCGATATTGTGTTACATTGTGAAATAAAAAATTAAATGGTTTCTTTAATAATTTCTTTTTTATGATGTTATGGAGAGTATGATGTCTTTTTATAGAATTTATATATATATATATATATATATATATATATATACACACACACACACACCTTATTTTTATGTTTTCTGTCAATTATTTTAGCTTTATAAATGAAATTGTTGTATATTTAAATAGAACAAATTTAACTAATATTGTACTAATAATTATGATTGACAGAATTGTGATATATTTATTGAGTACATTGCTTTTAAGAACTGTGATACATCTTTGTCATGTCACCTGCCCTTACTGCCAAATATAACACACAAACTGACCACAGATGAAATTGGTATCATGACCCAAACACTCCTAATGTTTGAGAAGCCTGGTCAAATCTGAATCTCTAGGTCTCAGATCTCTAGACAGTGCATCTCTAGATTGTGATGTAGACTAAGCACTTTTGATCCCAACTTTTCCTGTAGGAAATGTGTGCATTTTGATGGTAGGTCACATGTTTCGGTCTCTCCTCCCAATTTCAGAGCCAGATTTCCGTGTTGCAGAACCGCATTCAACAGCTGGAGCAGCTTCTGGAGGAGAACCACCAGATAATCAGCCACATTAAAGACTCTGTCCTGGAACTTACGGATACAGGTGCTATCTCCCCCAGTGGCCAACTTCCATTTCGCAGTGCAAATGGCTCCTGGGTGTTGCCTTTCGATGGCAGACCCACCTTCCTCAACATAAAACCCCAGGACTGCCAGTTTGCACTTGGCCGCCATGGCCAGAGCGACCTGCAGGCAAGTGCTTCAACGATTTGTCTGTCTTGTTTGTCTTGTCCTGCACTGTTTGCAACAGGTTGTACAGTTGCACTTTATGTGGCTATGACTACTTACAAGTCCTTAACCCTGTCTTTGTTTTATGTAGCACCAAAATCCTGGAGAAATGTTGTCTCACTTCACTATATACTGCAACAGTTATATATGGTTTAAATGACAATAAAAAGCTTCTTGACCTGACTTGACATTAAGCTCAGTGCCCGTGTTCTGAGAGAGTCTTCTATTTAGCACGACTGTGGGAAGCAGTTTATGTTGCAATATGTGTGTCATGCATTTTTAACACAAGTAAACATGGACATGCTCTTTAACTGAACTAGGAGGTGTTTTAGTAGCAGATATTAATATGAAGATTTTAATATTGAGACATTTTTGTAGTTGTAGTTATCTGACCATTTGCAACCTTTTCATACTACATGTAATTTATTTCAATAGTTCCTGGCTTGCCTTGTGTTAGGTAAATATGGCAGGGACATGAATAGGAAGCCATTTATTTGTTTTAACACATTCATCACAAATCACAAATACTTAGCAATAGCAAAAAGAGAGAGGCTGTATGACACGTAGCATAGCACGGTTGAGTAAGTATGGGTGTGGATCACACCTGTACTTCTACTATTAAAATGAGATACGCATGAAGGAATTTGTCATCTCTTAAGACACTATGCAAGGAGAAAAGATGTAATGTTAAGCTGTAGTCCTTTTTTTATTTATTTGTTTGTTTCTTTGTGTGTAGATGCTGGATGTGTACTCTCTTCTGAGTTTTGATAATGTGGATGGAGGTGTGTGGAAGCAGGGATTTGATATCACATATGATCCCACAGAGTGGGACAATGAACCCCTGCAAGTGTTTGTGGTACCTCACTCTCATAATGACCCAGGTAGGTAAAAATGATGCTTTATTATGCACTTTTTTCACTTGAGTTAGATTCATGTTAATTAAGGAAACTCATTAGTACCATTGTTCTGATGTGCAAGTATTATCCATAAATGGCATAGTAAATACTGCCACTAAAACCATGACTCAATGTCTTTCATTAATTCAGTTTTTAATATGGAAACTGTTACACAAAATTGGATTTATTTTTTTTGCTGTTGTAAGTGAAACAGGTACTCTGTAGCCCAGTGGTGTCCAATCTGATCCGGAAAAGGCTGGTGCAGGTTTTCATTCCAACCAAGCAGAAGCCACACCAGAGTCTACTAAAAGCCAAGAACTGATTAAACAGGTGAAATCAGGTGTGGCTTCTGCTTGGTTGGAATGAAAACCTGCACCCACACCGGCCCTATCCGGATAAGATTGGACACCACTGCTGTAGCCTATTTGCCGCACAGGTAAGCTGTAGGTAAAGTATATCACACAGTGACATAATGCAAGCTGGAGTAGAATTGAATGTCTGTGGTGAAACAGAAATTCTACACTACCCAATTTTTTTTAACAATATACTCTCTCTTTTGGACTAAAGTGTTATGCTTAATTTCAGTCAAATTAGTGTTCATTTGGTGCAACTGGCTGCTGGGTACTCTTTTTTGTACTTTGTTACTTGAAGCAATGTCCAACAGTACTCTTGGAAATGTACCTTTATTTGTTTTTGGTTTCAGTCATATGAAAATATAGGTTGAAAGCATCCACTGATGATCACTATTGTTCCTTTTACCCAGGTTGGGTCAAAACCTTTGATAAATATTATTTTGACCAGACGCAACATATTTTAAACAACATGGTGGTCAAGCTTGCAGAGGACCCACGTAGGAAATTCATCTGGTCTGAGATATCCTACTTTGTTAAGTGGTGGGAGAGTGCAGACACTCAAAAACAGGAGGCAATGCGCAAGTAAGTGGTACCTAAGTGACCTTGTAAATGGACATTTTTTAAATGTTTTACTAATGTTATCTGTGTTTTAAAATATATTTTCTAGATTGATCCTGGGAGGGCAGATGGAAATTGTGACAGGAGGATGGGTAATGACAGATGAAGCCAACAGTCACTACTTTGCCATGATTGACCAGCTTATTGAAGGGCATCAGTGGATGGAAAAACACTTGGGTATGTGGAGTAACAGATGTTTAAAGAACAATGTGGTAGCTAGTGTTCTGTAAATGTTTTGATTGATGTACAGCTAGAGTTTTGTTTTGCCAAGGCCTTTGCTGGCCTGTGTTTTTATGTTTGTTTGTGTGTTTGTGTTTATGTTCAGGTGTGACTCCTCGCTCAGGGTGGGCTGTTGACCCTTTTGGCCACAGTGCCACCATGCCTTACTTACTGAAGAAAGCCAAACTGACCAGTATGCTGATTCAGAGGGTCCACTACTCTGTTAAGAAGCATTTTTCCTCCACACAGAACCTGGAGTTCATGTGGAGACAGGCTTGGGGTGAGATCTCCTACCTGATTAAATCCATACTACCAAATCTTTTTTTAAAAAAGAAGAGCAAAAAACCCCCAACCCATACCTGTTTGAATGTCTTTCAGTTAATATTTTAAATAATTGATTATCAAGGAAGTTCCGTCTTTTAAAGGAGAAAATATGCATGAGCAATATTTAGGCTTGGTTAATATCAGTAACGCTTTAGCTTTTGTCCAAATAAAAATTGGAGGTGATTAGTCATCATTTGAATAGACTACTATGAAAAGGAAAAACATTTCAAAGGTACTGCAATAGTTCCCCTACAGCTAATATGACTCGTACTCCTATGCTAACACTTTAATTAAGAAGGTCAAGCCACAGGCTGCTTTATAGCAGAGACATAAATACTCTGTCTAAGCTGTAAGGTGTTTTTGAAGACAGGAATAGAAATGAATCAACACATGGAAATTTTAAATGAATTCAACTGATGGCATAAAATTAATTATACACTGCTCAAAAACAGTTATCATCATGACATAACAGCAGGTCAGTTAAACATAATGGATATTAATCTGTCCAATTAAGGAAGCATGAGTTATTGAGAATCAGTTTCACCTGCTTTGGTGCAAATGAAAGTGACAGTAGGTGCACTGGAGAGGCAACAGCAAGACAACCCTTAAAAAGGGAAATGGCTTTGTAAGCCACAGACAGTTGCTCTATCCTTATCCTTCATATTTCTCTCTAGTTTTGTGTTTTATTTGGGTCTTTGTCAAAACATGAGGCAGTACCATCAGGTTTCACAGGTAGGTCAGCTCCTCCAAGATGGCACATTCATGCATGCCATTGTAAGATGGTTTGGTGTGTCTTCAAGCACAGTTTCAAGAGCATGGAGGAAACACAGGGAGACAGGTTGTAGAAGGAGGCGTGCTGGACAGGGCCGGAGAAGGGCAACAATCCAGCAGCGGACCAGTGTCTGGTCCTTTGTGCATGAAGGAACAGGAGGAACATTGCCAGATACCCAAGAGTTCCAGCAGCATACTACTATGCATGTTTCTGACCGTACTATCTGACATCTACATCCAACTAGGATGTACATGATTTGCAAAGTACCCCAGAATTGGCAGGTCCACCATTGGAGCCCCATTTTCTACATGGAAGTACACAATGAGCATGTGACAGACATGAAAGAGTATGGAGGTGCGGTGGGGAACGTTATATCGCCTGCAACATTATCCAGTATGACCAGTTTGGCACTGTGTCAGGGATGTCTGAATATCCTTGGCAGGTTACACAGCTCTGTGTGTTGATGCTTTTGGTTACCATTCAACATTGCCACATTATTTTGTTCCCAGTGAATTACACAATATACATAATTAAAGATTTTCAACTTAAATAATTCATTTATCAAGATTCAGTGTGTGATTTAAGTGTTCCCTTCAGTTTTTGAGCAGTGTATTTTCATGACCTTTACTTAGTAATTGAATTCAAATCCAGGATTGTTGTTCATCCTTAATGTCCAACTCATTTTAATCTGCAATCCATTTACAGGCCATGACAGGCCCCAAATACTTATCACATTAATTTTTGTTTTCTGCAATAGATCCTCAGTCAGGCACCGACCTATTCTGCCACATGATGCCCTTTTACAGCTATGATGTGCCACATACATGTGGGCCTGACCCAAAGATCTGCTGTCAGTTTGACTTTAAAAGGCTACCAGGCAGCAGAATCAACTGCCCCTGGAAGGTGCCCCCACAGGCCATCTCTGAGGCTAATGTAGCCGAAAGGTAATATCCTAATACTGTCTCTGAAACACAGTGTA
The DNA here is from genome assembly GCF_030014155.1 of Tachysurus vachellii. Classification (NCBI taxonomy): domain Eukaryota; kingdom Metazoa; phylum Chordata; class Actinopteri; order Siluriformes; family Bagridae; genus Tachysurus; species Tachysurus vachellii. The sequence goes on from NC_083473.1 coordinate 12,342,580, forward strand.
GTTTATCAATTTAAGGTCCATATTATATTACTCTTCAGTCCACGTTGCTGTAAGCTGAAAGAACACCGTTAACTCACTTGTTTGCTTATTTCTGTATTCCAGAGTTCGAACACTTTTGGACCAGTATCGCAAGAAGTCTAAGCTTTTCCGGAGTAAAGTTCTACTGGTACCATTGGGAGATGATTTCCGTTACGATAAAGCCCTAGAATGGGACCAACAATATATCAACTACCAGAAACTTTTTGATTACATGAACTCCCACCCCGAATTGCATGTTCAGGTAAGTACAGTATTTATTCTGACCCAACTATAGCTATAGTACTTGAGTGCATATTTCTCTGCATTAGATATTGAAATGGAAATAGTTCTTTCTTTCTTTCTTTCTTTCTTTCTTTCTTTCTTTCTTTCTTTCTTTCTTTCTTTCTTTCTTTCTTTTTTCCTTTCCTTTCCCTTCCCCTTCCCCTTTTCCTTCCTTCCTTCCTTCCTTCCTTCCTTCCTTCCTTCCTTCCTTGCTTATTAGAGTTTATAGAGTTAATTTGTTTTTGGTAATTTACCTTATTTGCTGCTTTGTGTAGACTCTGCAGTTAATAGTTGACTTCTCTGTTTTAAGGCCCAGTTTGGCACACTTACGGACTACTTCAACGCTGTATATAAGGCTAATGGGGTGGGCCAGGGGATGAGACCGCCTGGTTACCCTGTACTGAGTGGAGATTTCTTTGCTTATGCTGACCGTGAGGATCATTACTGGAGTGGCTACTACACATCTAGACCATTCTACAAAAATCTAGACCGTGTGCTTGAATCCCATCTTAGGTTAGTTCAGAATTTGTGTTTAATCACATCCTGTGCTCAAAGTCGCTGTATGAGAAGTCTCTTTTTACTGTTTTTGGTTTTTTTTTGTCCAGTTACAGTCATGCTGCCAAATTTGCACAAAACAAGAAGAATCGACTAATGGTTATTGAATTTAGTGATTTAATTACTGTTTTGGCTAGCACTGTCATAGTTGGCAGGACGGAATTTGTATTCCCAGGTGGCCTAAAACATTTGTTGTTTATTCCTTTGCCTACTTGTCTGGCATAATGCGTTGTGAACCTGCGCTCATAATTATCACTTCCTTAAAGCTGTTATTGGTGAATGGTAATGATAGCATCTAGAGTTATTTCCCATTGCTGTTGCTTAGGCTGGCAGTAGCTTCCTAAGCAAAGGCTTGATGTGGTGTTTCACAGCACCATAATCAGCACAATGTATGCTAGGATTTTTATTCTTTTAACATAAGCAATAAATGCTGGTCCCTGCTGCAGGCACAAAGCTGGTGTAGCTAGCATTTAGCAGCTAGTAGGTGTAGCAGTTTATTGAAATGTCTAGTGCTATGTTTCAGGGGAGCAGAGATTCTCTACAGTTTGGCTGTTGCACATGCACGCCATGCAGGAATGGAAGGCCGCTATCCCACCTCAGATTACACTCTTTTGACAGATGCTAGACGCAACGTCGGCCTCTTTCAGCATCATGATGCCATCACCGGCACTGCCAAGGAGGCAGTTGTCATAGACTACGGCACCAGGTCACAATTAATGAGACCTTAAAAATTAAATCATACCAAAAGTAAATAAGTGCTTGCTAAAAAAAAATGATGAAGTGAATAAAATCTACAATGTGCTTTATATGTGCCTTATATGTACCATATAACCAAAATGTCACAATTTTCTGTTTTCGTCTTTGTTGTGCTGTTTCTCATGCAGGTTATTGCGCTCACTTATTGGCTTGAAAAGAGTGATCATTAATGCAGCACACTTCCTCATAATGAAAAATAAAGACGTTTATCGCTTCTACCAAACTGAGCCCTTCTTGGAAACGGTAAAGAGAGCAAGCATAACTCTGTTCATGTAAACAATTTTGCAAAAATCATTTAAAAAGAATGCTCCTTTTTGTGTTTGGGGGTTTGTGTGTGCCTGGGTGTGTTTGTCCGTATAGGATGACAGGCGTGCCACACAGGACTCTTTACCCCAGCGCACTCTGATTGAATTGGATGCCTCCTCTGCCAGGTATGCAAACCGTTTATAGTGACTGCTCAGACCAACAATATTCTCCAAGGATTTTCAAACCTTTAAGCAGACATAGCAGTGGCACTTCATGTTACTCATTTTTTAAACTGTATTTTGACAAAGTTTAAAAAGATCTCCTAACCAGTGGCTTCCTAATATTCTGTTTTAGTCAGTGCAGTGTGGGGCTAGTCAGTTGGCTAGTGTAAAATGCAAAAGCAATAGTCCATTTGAAGGGTTAATAAATAGCCAGCTTTAACCTTGTGAAGGTACTGCATGCACTCTTATCTCCAGACATTGTGTACTCAATCACCAAGAGATAGCCTTTATGTCTCTCTCGCTCAGGTACCTTGTGCTGTTTAACCCTGTGGAGCAGGAGCGTCTGTGTGTGGTCACTGTGCTGGTGAACTCAGTACGGGTTCGAGTGCGCACTGAGGATGGCCAGACCCTACCAGTACAGCTCAGTGCACAGTGGAGTTCAGCTTTGCAGATGGATGGAGAAGTCTACCAGGTGTGTGTGTGTATGTGTAAATGAATAAGTAAGTGTGTGTGCGCGCATGTTGTGTGCGAATGCATATGTGCACGAGTGTACAAAAATCAGTGACTCTTTTCCAGAGAAAACCTTCACTCAGGACCCTGTTAATGACAGTGTAGACTTTGTACCTTTTGCAGCCAGTCACTACAAGCCTGGTGGCAGGAACAACTGTTATTGGTTTAAAAATAGGGGGGAGTTTGGGGCTACTGCACCTTCAGTTAAATATTCTCTCATCTCAAGATTGTCTCATCTGTGCTGTACTTAGAAATTTAACTAAAACCTGATTTCTCTCTGAATCCTGTTTAATCCTTTTTTTTTTATTTTTTAAGTAGTTTTAAAATGATGTAAAGCTTTAAATATTTTTTAATAAAAAAATAACAAAAAACAAGTGTAATGATTTGTGTGCTGTTTGTGTGTGACAGCAGATGTTCAGACTTGTCTGATTCACTTTTGCTGTTCTGTTCTCTTGTTGTCTCTTGCAGGCTTCCTTCATGGCCCGACTCCCTCCACTGGGATTGGCTGTGTTCCATTTGTATGACTCGACTGACTCTCCCATGACTTTGCGCTCTGATACATTGCTAAGGGTTCCAGGGAAGAGTCAGAGTGTGCACAGTATGGATCCCCTTCCTGTGCATTCTATGGTGGCTGATTTGCTGCCCTTTTACATCAGGACTCAGTCTCTCACACTGGGCTTTTCTGGCACCACAGGCCTATTGGAGGTGAGCCAGCAATCCAGTGGGGCTTCAGTCATAAATGTCTAGTACAATGTTAACCCCAGTGTAAAAATTATGTATAGACCTTAGTGAGTTTAATGCCAGATTTTGAAATGAAGAGCTTAGGATGTACGGTTTTTATTGAGGATATCCTAACTGTAAAGGAAGGGCAGGCTCGACCTTGTTACTACAGATGATGGCAGGTATCATGAAGGGACATTGACGGTGATTTGTCTAGCACTGAAGCAGTCTGCATGGTATTAAAGACAATCCAAATGCAAATCACATGCATATGTCAGTGTGATTAACTGTCAAATTTTAACAAAATGCTGATGCTTTCATACATCGGAACAGGTATCAAAATGTTCACATCAAAATATTTTTGGCAGATGGTCATGTGCTTATGAATCACAATGTGTATGTAATTTTACATTTTGAGTATCAAGTCGACTCGGCACTTATCTAGTGCATTAAAACAGTGTGTCCATGACTTCATAACATCTAAAAGAAAACGTTTCACATTTAAGTGTTTAGAATTGTATTTATAATAATGCATGTGATCACCTTTGCAAACATATCATCATTAGTAATTATGATCTTTATACTGATTTGTCAATACCAGTACAGTGAAGGCAGTTATTGTTTGGTGTAAAATATTACTCATGGATAATGTTTATTTATTTTTGCTGTACGTCTTGGAAATATGTTTAGATTTAAGATTATTCGTGAATATTGCTCCTGAGTTGGTCGGGATTTTCTTTATAGACCTGACTTTAGAAATCATTGGTAGCAAGTGGAATATTGACACTTTGCTTGGATATTTATAGCCTGCAAGCATTTTTAAATGCAGGACAACTGGTATGTTTATGAAAGGATGTGGTAAACTGTCTAGAAATGTTTGAGCTGCATGTCAGAAAAATCTATACAGAAATTATAGTTTGCGTCAGTGTCCTTGTTTGTTGAGGTAGTCAGTTTAATAAATTACTACATAGTACACACAGGATAATTGTGTTTGCATTTCACTTCTCTGCTTTGATGGTTTAAATCCTTTCTGCCACTATAAAACCACTATAAAACCATCGGATTATATACATGATGGTTACCTCGATGGCCTGTTTCATGACACATTAATACTTAAGCTTCTGCTTTTACACATCTGTATCTTTAAGGGCCCCTTTAACTTCTTAGTATCGCATCTGTTCCTGCTCTGCAGCAATCGGGTTAAATCAGTAAGCAGTGAAAATATTGGTTTGTAGGTTAAGTGAGTATGAGAAACATTATTGATGAGATTTTTATTGCTTCATCTTGTTTGTACCTGGTCTTCTGTGTGCTATCAGAGTATCCACCGTAAAGATGACCCTCAGGAGGTGAGGGTGCAAATCCAATTCCTCACCTACGGGACTCGGGCTTCCAAGGACAAGAGTGGAGCATACCTCTTCATACCGGATGGCATTGCCGTGGTAATCAGTCTTACTTGCAATTGATTTATTAGAGAGCTTAGAAGGGTGTAATAAAGGACTTTTTATATTGGAGGTGACAATTCCTTGTCCATCGTTTATTTTCATTAAGAGACAGACAAGCAAAGATTCACAGGTTCAGTGGCAAGCATACTCAACCTTGAAAAACGACAAGATGAAAACACACCTCCAGCCTTCTAAAGTTCCAAAGTCCTCATCTGTTGAGATTGTCATCATATCTGTGTTGGCTAATTAATTTGCAGTTTTTATTCATCTGTTTATCTATCAATCTATGTACTCATATACATACACATTCTGATGCACATAAAAAAGCAAATTCTACAAATTAAAAGTAAATTCATGTGGTATTTATATCCTTTTTTCTTTTTTTTTTTTTTGTCTCTTAGCCATACGTGCAGAAAGAAACTCCAACTGTGCGTGTTGTGGAGGGTCCTCTGTTTTCTGAGGTGGTCACATATTACCAGCACTTCCAGCAAACAATCCGCATACACAACGTACCAGGTACCCACACACAAGCCCTATATCCTTCCTGCATACATGCACATAATAGCATTATTCAGGTTCTTCTTAACATTTATGTATTGCATGCCTCAGGTGTAGATGGTCTGTCTCTGGACATCACCACCTTGGTGGACATCAGGGACCAGAATAATAAAGAGCTGGCCATGCGTTTAGTCACTGACATCCAGAGTGAGGACAGATTCTACACAGACCTCAATGGTTTACAGGTTAGCTTTCATTCGTTCCTTCAAAGTGCATTCAATTGCTCCTCTGTTTACTGTAAATCTACCCCCTGTCAAAAGCATCATTTACTGCCACTGAAATAATAGAAATAATGATTTCTTCCTCCTTGCCAATATGTTTTTGTGCAGTCTTTAATCACACCCAGTACCCTAATCAAGCCCATTTTTGCCTAGACTTTTATCGGTACACACAAATATTCTTTAATTAAAAAAGCCAATTTGATCGTATTTTTATAAGCAGTATTTAAACCCCAGGAGTCTTTTCACTGAATGGTCCATTTATTATAGGTTATAAGCCCATGATTTAACAATGGCTACGTTTCCACAGTGGTTGGACCTGACGAGAACTAACGAACCTTTTTAAGAACTGTCCCAAATTTTCACTGGTTTATGAGCTGAGCAAATGCGCATAATCAGATGTTCCTAATGGATTTCTTTTATTCACAGGGTACACATAATTACAACGCTCAATTGTTTTACAAATGTTTCTTTCCTCCTCTGATTTCCACTGATTCAGTGTTGCAGTACCTAATTTAGCCTCCACCTCTCCAATAAATCTATTCAGCCGCCTTGCACGGGTCAAATTTTATACTAAATGATTTTTACGCATATAACTTAAGTTCCCAGAGTTACTGTCATGGTAACAATAGTCCTATTTCCATGGCCATGCTGGTTCTTGATTTAAAATAAGCAGTAGCATGATCTAGCCAAGAATCCAGCCAGCCAAGAACTGCATCTTGTCTGTGAATGAGCTCTAATTGTAATGGTTGTTCTCTCTCAGATCCAGCCACGCAGGTACTTCCAGAAGTTACCACTGCAGGCCAATTTCTACCCCATGCCCACCATGGCCTACATACAGGACAGCCAGTACCGCCTGACCTTGCACACGGCCCAGGCCCTCGGAGTCACCAGCCTTGCAAGTGGTCAGTACACTGGCTTTCTCAACCCAGAGTTTCTCTACATTATGCACTGTGTAGGATTTGGTGATAGTCTGAATGTGACCTTACTTGTGTTGTCCCTCTTGCACATCCTTCGCAGGTCAGTTGGAGGTGATTATGGACCGTAGATTGATGCAGGATGATAACAGAGGTCTTGGACAAGGTCTGAAGGATAACAAGAGGACCGCTAACCGCTTCCGGCTCCTGTTAGAGAGGAGATCCAGTGGCAGCAGGGTGAGTAAAATGAGTTGTCAGCCATTAGATGGCACCCTCTTCATGCTCCTGTAGCTGAAGTGAGGGCATTTATTCTAAGGCAGGTATGCTAGTGCATGTGCTTATTTAAAATGAGTGCTTCATCCATTGAATTCCTTGCACTTTCTTTAAAGCAGTCATACACACTGAACTGATGGCTCATTTGCCTGGTGGGTATGAGCTGGAAATATATATCCAAGATCATTTACATTTAAGTGACTCTGTGGTTCACTTGGACCTGGTATTGTCTGTGTGTTTTTTTTTTTTTTTTTTTTATGCTTCAGCTGGCTCTCGTTTTGTGTCATTCTCTTCAGTTTCCATGGATTGCTCTCCTCTCATTTTCTTTCTCAATCACTTCCTTTTTATTGCATGCAGCTTGTGGGTTCTTATGCCAAAATCAGCCACATGATAAGTAAAGTCATCGCTCATGTTTTAGGAGACAGCAAGAAAGAGGTAATCTTACAACAGCAGCATAGGAGCTGTGATGTTTCTAGCTTTAGGTGAATAGATTACACTTCTCTGTAAATACCGTAGCTGCTTCTGTTCTGTGTCCCATGTCTGGTTAATTATTCTGTCTACCCCAATCTTAATATTTCAGTCTTTCTATACATAAACAGTTGCAGAATGCCAGTATACTGTAACAATTGAGACATTTGAGCTGAAATATTAGTAATGGTATAATTCTGTTTCTATGGTATGGTCGTTTTTAGTGAAGAGCTTATACTTTGCATGCTGTAGGCTTACTGCAGTCTATATGTTTCCACAGACTGTTGACAGTGGACCAGTCAGCTTCCCCTCTTTGTTAAGTCACTTGACTTCTACCATTTTGAACCATGAGGTGCTGGCATTGCCAGTCATTCCAAAGAAACGTGGCATTCCCCTTCTCCGCACCTTTTCCCCACTGGCCACAGCCCTTCCCTGTGACGTCCATCTGCTTAACCTCAGGAGCATCCAGAGCCAGGTAACGTGTGCATTACAGAAATACTGTAGCTGATTGAAACCATGAAACAACTTTAATTTTCTATTTAAAATCAAGTTGCAAAGTCCGCTTAGATTAAAATCCAGCATAAACTTCCAAACATGTACATTTTCTTAGATGATGTTTAATTTGAGTTGTTTTTTTTAATTGTTTTGTGGTTTCATGGTTATGGCTTTTAGTAATATTGAGCTTTATGGCTGTTTTCCAGGACGCTAACTCTCCCTCCCCACACACTGCTCTCCTGTTGCATCGGCTGGGTCTAGACTGTGGACTCGAGATTCAGAACCCTGGGTTCAACTGCACTACCACACAGGGCAAGGTAAGTCCCTGCAACAATCTTTTTTTTTTTTTTTTTGCCATTTTTTTATTCACATTTATGATTTAAATCCCTAGAAGGATTTTCATCCTAATCTGTAACTCTCATTTCTGTAATGTGTGTGAGAGAGAAGGTCTTGTGGTGAGAGAGAATTTGATTCTGTTTCCATTTGATTTTATCTAACTTTTCATCACTGAGAAAAGATGTGGTTACTTACACTTTCCCTACAGCAGAGTTTCCCAACCCTCATTCTTAGTCCACGTTTTCAGGAAGGGCTTCTTATCTATGCTTAGAACAGGAAACATTTATGTGTAGGACATGGGGATTCTTCAGGATCAGGGTTGAACTTGTGCCATAGTTTTTTGTGTAGCCATAGGCAGTCTGACAAACTAAAAAAGTCTCCCACAAGGATGGGTTTCACATTAAATTGTTGTTGTCTGAGCTTAAGAACTACCCTTAGACTTCAATTATACCTGAGTTTCAAGAAAATAGTTATAGATTCATATCATATATATAGTAACTTAATTTCATGTAAAGTTGCTTTGAGACAATGTGAATTGTTAAAAGTGCTATACAAATAAATTGAATTGAAATTAAATACATTAATTTCTGTACAATTGTACATGTTGGAGAAAGGTTAGATTGATATTAGGTTTAAAAAACTCTGGACTAATCTTTTTTTTTTTTATTAAGAGTAAGCTTATCTTAAAGCATGCTTTTATGAAATTTTATTAAATTCTAATAAGGATTATTGTTTTTCCCCACCACAGTACCAACTTGAGTCATTTCCTGAATTCTTTATGCTCTATGCCTGCCTGTGTTTGATAAGCGTGTTCTTTGCTTCTAGCTGGCCGTGTCGGGGCTGTTCCGAGGTCTGGACCTGCATTTGTTGCAGCCCATGTCGCTGACGTTGATGTACTCTGAGCCTCCACTCTCCAATAACTCTGTTATCACCCTGGAGCCCATGGAGCTTTCTACCTTTAAGCTCAAACTGCACTAAGGCCTTGTGACACCAGCACAGCCTGCAAACAACAGTGCAGAAAGACAGCACATGCCCCCTCTCTCTCTCTCTCTGACTGGCTGATGAGGATCATGAACAAACTATACCAACATCGATGCTGATGCCCCTCTAAAATACTTTTCTAACAGGAGATTTCAGCACTAGTTACACTTCTGTAGCTGTCCCAGAACTGAAAGCCTGGAGAACATGAAGATGTTTAATTTTTTGCCCCCCCTAAATTTGCTTAAATTCAAATCAACAGAATGACTAATGATCATATGCATTTTATTAGACACGGATGCTTGGTCATCGTTTGAGACTCTTGAACGTGCATTATCTTTGTTTTTCTGGCTGGAACCACTGACACTTTCTGTCTTCTTCTCCTCTTTTGTTTTTTCTGCCTCTCTTGTGGAACTTCTTAGGCGATGTAGCCTATTGTACGTGATTGTCTTTGGCTCTTCATAAACTAGTGGGACTGAGTGCAATATGTGATGCTTCTCTAGGGGTAGTGGGTTTATTTTTATTCTCCATTCTGCAGAAGATTTGCTTGAAATTTTGTCATTGGCCTGTTTTTTTTGTAATTCAGTTGATTTTACTGCCTGCCATAGTTGCATGTTTCTGTGAATGTCTGCTCTCTCACTCTGTCAGCTTTTCACAACAGCTGTCTATCCCTAATCTGCTAGTAAGTGGTCTGATTTGAGTTGTCCCTCTTTAAATGTTGTCATGAGTGTAGCAATTGATGACAACTTTTGTCTTTTTTTTTTTTTTTTTTTTTTGGGGTTCCTGAAAATGCTGCTCCCTCCCAAATTACCTTACTGTTACGTACATTTATTTCCCCCTGGGCCCAAGTGTTGATGTCTGCTAAGGATGGTTTAGTGTACTATAAAATATGCAGTATACAATACCTCGTATATTTTACATATGAGCATTGAGATGTGCAATATATTACTGTGTTGATTGATATACGAATGCGTGTGGCACACGGGCTAGGTAATAAGGCGAGATTATGGCACTGTTTACCATCATGCATGTACCGTAGTAAGCCAGTGAAGTTTATGACTAATTGGAAATCAGTATTTTAACTGATCTAAGCATAAACTTTAACTCCTATCACTGTGTGTTTGGAGATCAGTGATTTTAACAGTGATAGCACTGGGCTGAGGAAAAGCCTGGGCACATTAATGTATTGTAAAGATCCATTCCAGTGCTGTTTGTTCATAGTGTCTCTTTTGTCCTGGTCATCCACTTGACTCTGTAACTGTTTATCGTTCAGTGCGAATGTATCACAACTGCCAGGAGGAAGGTGTCTGTAAAAGCCAAAACTGTTTCCTGTTTTAATTCCTACTTCTGGTTTTGTCGTCCCTACTGTGTTCCCTGAAATGGCTCACCCTCATAGAGACTCACCTATGATTTACTGTGAGAAATGAATGCTCTGAACGAAACTATGCCGGTGCAGAAGAGGTTAGTAGCACTCATGAAACCTCTGAGCATGAGCTGTCATTGTTGCTTTTATCCACACAATATAAAAACTTCTGACTTCTGACCTGGTCAGCTAGTCTAAAAGAGCAGAATTAAAGAGAGGCTGGTGATATTTAGGAACAGTTTTGTGTCAGTTCCTGGAGAGCTTTAGATCTATTTTACATTATTAGACAAATATTATTATTATATTATTAGACAAACATCCTGTTGAGAAATTGACTATTGAATATTACAAGAGGCCATTAAATAACTTAAATAACTAATATATATATAATTTAATTTTCCCACCAAAATGCTAGAGCTCAGATCAAATTGTTATTGTTCTATTGAGGGTGTGTGTGTGTATATATATATATATATATATATATATATATATATATATATATATATATATATATATATATATATATATATATAAAAAATATAAATAACTACTCGTGTCACTGCCACCCTGTCCCTCTATACCTCCTTGCCTATTTACCCTACAAAACATGTTCTTACTTTTGGACAATTGCGTCTGTCTACTTCTCATTTGTGTAGTATGATGTGAACAGAAGATTTTTTTTTGTCTTATGTAGAGACAGAAATATTTTGTTTCTTCTTTTGTGTCCATTCCTTTCTGGAAGGATGTTAATGTGAAATGAAGAAATGCAAAAAAAAAAGAAAAAAAAGAAAATGCAAAGTAGCTAAAGTTGATATTTAATAAACATCAGCCATGGCATTATAATGTAATGTCATTCTGTCTGACCATTGCTTATGCCATATACACTCGCAAGCTGAATACAGAATAAATCAGTAAGAAAACATTCTAATAAGAAAGTGGAACCATTGCTACAGGCATGTCTGTGCTGGTTTATATTACAGAAGCATCCCTGGGTGTTTGTCTGTATTGCACAGGCAGGGGGCAGTAAGAAACTTCATGTAAATCTAGAAACCGCGATCCTTCACCGATGCCCTTTCATCCACCTCCTATCGTCCAAATACTTGGAAAACTACTGATTCTGACTGATGTGGATGCTGTAGTGGTTTCTGTAGAGAAATGGAGAGACTATTTGACCCCGTTGATACACTAGTTCCACGGAAAATGTGAGATTCTGGTTAAAAATTGCCTGTTTCTGAGAAGAAATCAGGGCTTGTCATCCAAAGATGGAGGTCAGCATTTAGGTGAAGCAAACTGATTCTGAAGCTGCCCTGGGGTAGAGAAGACTTCAGAGAGAGTTCTCTCCATTACTGATCAATCTGCCTGCCAGAATACAAGGGAGAGAAGCAGCAGAGAATTGAAATCTTGTGTCAGGGGGTTGATAAAGTAAGACAGCTGTGCAGCTGATGTAGATGGAAAGGTCATGAAGGAAAAATCGGGGGCAGGGTTGAATAGAGAGATGCACAAATGTAGGTTTTGTGTTTGTACAATTTGAACATTAAATGCCACTGACTAAGCCTGATCGTAGAAATTTGAACGTATAAGCTTTAAAGAACGTCAAAGTGCGTAGGTGGAAACATTTTAAGGACTATCAGCATCAATGCTTTTGTTTGTTCTAGCTGCTACAAAGAAAGCACAAAATGGGTCAATGTTACAGCATAAAAGATTTATACATGACTTAACTTGAAGAAGGGCCACTGTTAACTACATAAATTACATTCAGATATTAGGAGCTTGTTTAATGTGATCTACTTAGTTTAGCCAACAGTACATATTAAAAACACTGCACTTCAGTTTGGCTTGTCTGAAACCAATATTGATTTTCTTTTTTACTCCTCATGTAACAGACTTTCAAAGAGCACTTCTGAAGGTTGCTGGCTGACAGGGAAGGTGGGGTGTCAGTATATTTCTGAGCAATAAGATGGAACCTTTAAGATTGTGTTAATGATTTGTAATGTATTCAAGAGAAATATTACTGTTTCTGACAGCAGTCTTTGCAGAATGTATTTACAGTTTGGCTAAACTTGACTGGTCTACATGTTTTTATTTGACTTAAGAATTCACAACTTTCACTCAAATGACATTCAGTCAGCAGGCAACTGGATTAATGGAGCACATATTGAGCACAGAGTATGAAGTTTCACAGTGGTGCTTGCACACCTCCCTCGACAAGAGTAATGAGATTAATTCAAGGCTGGAGAAACATCTGGCAGAAATAATCAGGTGCACTTACTGTGATTTGGCTTAAATATGATAAACTGGCAACCTCAGCTTCAGCTGTAGTGGAACCTTTAACAAGCAGCCAGGAGTTCAGACTCAATAGGTAAGAACTGTCAGAGGAACAGATGATTGCATTTTTAACATAAACATGTTGAAGATACTGAAAATAATGATGAATAGGAAGCATCTATTACGAGGGAAGTCAAGGGAATCTGAGTTTCTATGCCCCAGAAGCACACGCGTTGTATCCTAGTTATAATGCCAGGCATGCAGTTGCTCTAGGCGTGAATTAGAGTTGGTCCTCTCTCCCAGTGGAGTTAATTATGGAAATAATTTTCTATATACTATTTCCATAAACTATATCTTGTCATGCTTTAGAGAGCATGGATGTTCTTGCATCAGTCACTGATAAATATAAGATTTGCCACTCTATTAATGCTCTTCCAGTGCATTAACCACACAGTGAACAATGGGTTATAAATGTAAAGCCATGGATGACTTTCAGACTAGGATTAGCATGTTTATATTTCCTAGTATAAATATGCAACCTTTCCACAGTCATTTCCTGTTCTGCACTACAAAGCTTTATCACTCCATGAAATACATTATTCTGAAATCACCAGCATTTTTTTTACCTCTCTAAAAGCACACTAACTGCTACTATAGGTAAGATTCTGACTGATTCATGTCTTGGCCCGTGGCAAGTCAGGGTTAATATTTTCTCTACTTTTTCCCCTATTCTGATGTTTGACCATTAATCAAGGCTCTGGACCTGCACTGGTGTGATTTTATCCATTACACTGTTGCCAGGTTAGCTTATTGGATAATTGGATGGATGAGCAGGTATACCCAAGAATGTGGCCAGTATTTAGAATAACTATTAAAGAGATTTAGAATAAACACATTTTTTTTTAAATAATTCAAAACCAGAGTGTTTTTAATTCACTTCATTTAATAAGATGTCTGTTTCTTAAATTTATGAACACATGATTGAAAGGTGGAATGTGGTGTTCTTACCTATTATTTCTGAACAGGGGAATTATTAGTGCTGTACATGAGTGGCATTTCCACCATAGAGGTGTGTAGTGTTTACTGCATCTACATTATAACAAAATCCAAAGCTTGGAACACAGAGAGAGCCAATCACTGGGCTAACATTGATCTTCTGTGAAACAAATGCCAAAAACTCTCTTGAGCCCCTTACCACAATGGTTCTGACAGCTTTTAGTGCATCAAACCACAAAATCAATAAAGCTTCCTTTGGGGCAAAGAAAATTACTTTGCCCACCGCATGAGAAAAGAGAAAACTCATTATACAAGGTTATTTCAACTCCCTGATGTTCCAAGCCAATTTACCCACAAGAGGTCTCTTTCTTGGGCTTGATCTAGATTAGTTTCTCCAATCCAGTTTTAGGACCCCCTGCCCTGCACACTGTTAAGGTTAACTAACACCTAACACACTTGACCCAACTCAGGACAGGCCTTATAGTTGGCCAAGGAGTGTACATAAGCTGTGTTTATCTATATTATTCAGCTTTAAAGCTCCAGGGTTTGGGTTGTCAGGAGTTGTGAAATGTTGATCTAGACCAGCAGTGTTCAAGCACAGTCTGGAATCCAGCATAGTTTGGTGATCTCCCTTCTCTTACCTTTCTATTAAACTTTCTAATTAGCTACTGGATTTAAATCAAGCGTCTATGAGCAGGACCCTGTGCTGGACTGCAGAACTGAAACTGGCCAGCCATCATCTACAAGATAAAGCTATTCATGATGATGTAATTTAATTAAATCTACCAATGAATAGATAACATAAATTGGACAAAACTAGACCTTTGTTTTGCCATGGTGTATCAGTGCATATACAAGCTACTGCTGTTGATAATCATTAGGTGTCTATTTCACCGTGATTGGTTTGTGTTGGTGGAGCCTAAATAAAAGATGGATCTACAAACTTGTCAAAGGTTCTCCTTTTGGAATAATTTCCACAGGATTATCCAGATTTATAGCCTGACTCAACCCGCTTCATTATAATTTAAAGAGAGCTTGAAACAGTCTTATGGGTGCTGAATTTGAATGTTCAGCATGCTTCTATCTGGTAAGGCTTTCAGCAGACAGACTAGTGCATGGGCAGCGTTACAACAATATTTTGTGCTCCCTGTTGGTTGAGTTCCTTGCTGATTGCTTAAGGGCTTTCTCAGACTCTCTTTGAGGCTGTTATTCTCAAATGTCACTTGTCTACCTCCACTGTTTTCAGAATGATTCAAACGATCTTCTGAAATAATCTGATGTCTTACTGAGATCTCTTTAAGTAATAAATATCACAAATATAGAAATGTAACAAAGTGACAAAGAAAGTGAGAGACTACATATGATGTTTTGGCTTAAAATGCATTGATGATAAAACTACATACATGTATGGGCTTCATGCAGTGGTCTCTGGCTAATCAAATATTATTGTGCATAAATTCAGTCTAGACCACTGATGATAAAAGGCCAACTGGAGTAAATTCAGCCCTTTTCCAACTCTAAATGAAACATTAGCATTCATTCTCACACATACTGAACTTAATTTGCAGTTTGAATCTCATGACTTGTACCACCGCTGAGAATTCAAAATAAAGGGATTTAAAATAAATTAAATATAAAGAGAACTTCCAGACTTGTGGAGGCAGGCTGTCCTGATAAGTCATCAGAGATTTAAATCCAACAACAAGAATCCCATATCTCTCTCCTGAACATACACATAGCTATTTGTGTGTGTGCGTGTGAGTGCGCATGTGTGTGCTCTCTTGGAAGAGTCCAAAAAATTGAAAGGCGTGAATTGCAACTTGCAAACTTGTCTCATCTCCAATCCGGTTGCTCGACTACAGTGTATAAGGTGGGAGAGATGGGGACAAATTAAGTGATATGATCAGCTCACTCGCCCTGCGAGAGGAAGACTGAGGCATCTGAAAAGTGGGATATGGGTCAGTGGGAGCACTAGAGACCACTTGGTGTCTGTATAAAAGCTGTCTTTTCACTGTGGCAGTCCAGTTCTTCATTCTCTGATTCAGAATTGACCCCACCTGCAGTGTCCTCGTCCCCCCACACAGCGGGAATCCCTCTGTACAACACCCTGCTGTTAGTCAAGTCCCGACTCAATCCAAAGCCAAAGCCAAATCCAACCCGCACTCCTCTGCCGCTTGAGTCCGTAACTTGTAGTTTGGTCCTCCTACAGAAGGGGGCACTGGCTGCTCCTGAGTGCAACTGTAGTAGCACAAAAACAGCTGCAAACGTAGCCAGAATGAAGGCACAGCTCAGCACGGTCACAAGTACAGGCAGATGTGAGGATGACTCCATTTTGGGCATGTCTGAGACTGCCTCATCACCTTCCTCACTGTGAAACACTGGACTGACGGGAGATTTACGCTGCACCTGGTTCTGGTACAGACACAATGTGCCCACTAGGTGTCTATGGGGAGGGCAAGAGAGGCACTCAGCCTCACCAGGCCCAGAGCATGTCAGACATGCAGGGTGGCAGACCAGGCATGCCTGCACTGAGGATTGCTCCACCCAGTTCTCCAGAGAAAGGTTAAGGAGCTGCAGGCCGGGCGTGAACCCGGGAGGACAGGATTTCACACAGCCTTGCAGAAAGAGCCACAAACCAGCACTGCACTCTGCAAACCAGAAAAGGAAAACACCGTAAAAGGAAGAACATTGACCACACCAATCACCTGAAATAGATGAATCCAGCATCACAGGGTTAATGTATCTTTTTGTTTTTACAGACAATGATGCATCTAAGCAAGCAAGAACAAATCCAAGTTTCTACTCACAAGAATTTTAAATCATTTGTAAAGATCTAGTCCAGTATACATAAAGATTCTTAGTGCAAAGAGTTGCTCCTAGTGATGAAATTCTAAGAAGATTCTTAGTTTTAAGTTAAGTCTAAGTTATTCATAAAGCATCTTAAAAGAGCTTATAAGGTCAAGAGGATTTAGGAGTAGTGAGGAGGACTTGAGTTACTTTAGCAGAGGAGAAAATGGCCAAAGCTGAAGAGGGAGAAGAAATGTATTGTATACAGCATTTAATAATGATAGTGAGTTAATAAGATACTACAGATTAGATCGTGTCTGAATTAATTTTGTTAACAATAGTATTAGAGATAACATCTTCAACACAGTGTAGAAATTATGCATTATTTATATATATTCTGCTGCTATGGCATTTAGAGATACGCTAACATCTCTGACACAGAGCAGAAATGTCATTCTGTTTCGGACATGTTTACATTACATTTATTACATATGTAACATACAGATGTAAGCGCATCTCTAATATGATAGAAATGTCTTAACATAGAGACAAAGTGAAGGCTTATAACAGACAGATTATTTTAATTGTACAACCAATCACAGTCTTCAAAAGAATGTCCTACCTAGTAGCAGGGTCAGCCCTGCCTCCTCTCTAAGACAAAGGTTGTTGTATCTTCCTTGCACAGTGTTGCTCTGAGATCGGTCCTGAATCACTCTTAATCTAAGATTCCTAGTTAGAAATTATAATGCTAAATTAGGAGCTCTCTGAGATCATTATTAGAATCTTTATGAATACAGGCCCTGGTATACACAGAGAAAAATAATGCATATAACAATATAAAAAAATTAATTTAACCTACATGTACTTACTTTGAAACTAAAAAAAAAATAGATCAATTTATATATAACCCTCCTTCCAGTGGGTTTCATGATAATGATACGGCTGATCTGTGTATTCCATTGTAATTGTAGAAACTAAAGAAATGCACACTAAACCAAAAATACAAATTTTTTTCATGATAATTTTATCATTTTGTATAAATAAGCTCTTTCCTGATTATTTCACCCTCTATTGTCCTATTACAGTGAGACTAAGGACAGGATACTACAAAATGATCAAATCACAGTACATTTACTCTTGCTGCAGACAATAGCCATTATGATAGTCATTGCTCCCTTTAACAGATAAAATGTGCCTGCAGAAAGTCACTTACACACTAAAAACACTAACAGAAATGAGGCAGTGAAGACAAAATAAGGGCCACTTTTAACAGGCTCACACAGATAAGGCATATCTCATGCACTATAGTTATTGCAAAACTATCAGTATTATCTAACTGCTGCATTTGTAACCGCGGCAATATTGATTACAGAGTGTAATATCAATACTGAGAGTCAAACTCATCCATTCATTAACACTACAGATGGGAAAGTTAAGGCAACATCAATATTGCTGCAAATATTTGTCTCAGGAGAAGGTAGTTACGAAGCAGCTCCTCATCAAACAAGAAAAGAACAAACCCTTTTTTTCCTCCCTGATAAAAATTACCTTATCCGTAATTTCATTCTTCCTTGCAATGGCTCTCTCTATAGTGTATTCTAATACTGATAAAGACAAAAGAATTTACATAATCATGGAGTCAAGGAGGTGGTAAAATAGACACCCGGCTGAGGGACAGGTATGTCAGTGTGGCAAGATACTGTATACACAAAAATGCCATACTGCAATTTTACAACTTTACATGGAGATAATTATTAAATTAAAACAAAGTGGTAAGCCTATGTCTTTTTTTTTATTTTTATTTTTTTATTAAATACTTTTAAATTAACAATCCCACAATTTTCATCAAAACACTCACAAGAACAAGTAGGTTCTGATATCAGAATGCTCAAATAACACCAAAACCTTTTGGTTTCTTATAGTGATAATTGGCATTATTGCAACTGAAATGATACTGTGAATATTGTGGTAACTTCTATTTATATATTGTGTATACAATTGAGGGAAAAAGCCCAGATTCGGTCGTCTGTAGTTGTTCTTCGGTACCTTTCCATTTTTGGACATTTGCAGTGACTTTTATATTATTGAATTTCTCACTGTTTTGTGTGTATGTATTAGCTTGTTCTCACCAATGCAGATCTGTTGTGCATCAAAGGTTTTACAGCTGTTGTTGGAAGGCCGAATGAAATCTGAAGCAGATGGGTCCACAGCACTGGGGCCTGTTCCGTATAGGATTAGTGTGAACTGCGATAGAACACCTGAGAGCATAAAAGAGCGAGAGAGTGAATCACACAGTCTAAACGTTTTTGAATGACAGAAAACAGAAATGATTTTAGTCCAAATGAAAGTTGATAGCAGATGAGATCTCCCCAAATCTTGAATACTAATCATCTCTTAACAAATCATTATTTGACATGACATTTTTGAAATCCATGGAATGACTTTCAATGTTTAAAATAACTATAATTTGAATTTCAGAATTTTACCGTAATCATTAAGCCCAGCCACATTCTCTATTTCCAGTGTCCACTCTCCTTGTGGGTCCTCATCCCACGCGTGTGTTGTCATGAAGGCCCAGTCATTGAAACCCTCTGGTGAGTTGTCCTGGGGCCTAAGATACACACACACACACACACAGCCACACAAAAAGGCATAGGCAAACAATCTTGTTCTAAAGCGATTTAACATTTATTACAGTTGTGTATCTCAAAACATCTATTTTGCCTGAGAGAGCAATCAAGCAAGAGTAATTAACGAATACATGAGGAAATGTATAAACAGCTAAAATATATATTGCCTTGTTTAACTTTGTTATTGTGAAATTTGTGGGGCTACCTGGGAGCCAGCAGTGTGGAACGGGTCCCCAGAGGGCTGAAGAGGTGGATGGCCAGGTTCCCTCTGTGTGTATATGACAGTGAGAGTCTGGCCTGCACATGCTCCAGTGAACTTACAAAATCAGTCTGTCCTAAACAGGCATCCACACTCTTACTGAACACCAGATGATTTCTCACATCCCTACAACACAACAGCATGACACCAGCATGAGTCATTCAGCATAAGTACATTCTATAAGACGTGGCATGGACGTATTCAATAGACCAATTCAGTCAAGAAAACAATGGTTTAAATATAATTTAATCCAATGCTGCCCGTCTTCTTTTAGCTGTCCTCGCACTTAGATATGACTCATAAAATGTGCGTAGTTGAATGGACTGAGGTCATTTAAGCAGGAAGGCCTTGAATTGAATTGATTCTAAAAAAGAAATACTGGCAAGAATACTGAAAACAAATCTAAATTCAAAGTGTGCACTTTAAAATATGTTATTAAACCACGGCATCACACTGAAAATTTTGCAGTATATTCCCAATACAAACTGAAATAGTGGCATTGGACGTTTGACATTAAAATTTCACCTAGCTCAAGAGCAATTTTACATTGTTTGCAATTTAAAGCACTAAGTAAATGTGTGAAACAAATGACATTTTTTTATAAGGGGTAGGAATATAAAAGGCATAATCCAAAGAACAGAATACAAGAGCACAAAGGTTTTTGTTCAGCTTTATTTAAACAGCTGAAGTTTCCACATCTCAGTAAAATAAGCAAAACAATTTTCTACATTTCACAGACACAGGCACCTAACCACTCTTAGGCAGATCACTCTGTGTGTGTTTCTTTCACCTATTGTACCTGGGCTCAGAAAGCATGTCAATAACACACTTGTGTTGTGGCCCCACGCTGGTCCAGTTCTGGGCCAATGCCACCATAGCACTTGCGTCTAGCAGACCATAGCCATATGAGTGACTCACTGAGAGAGAGAAGGAGAAAGAGAGAGACAGAGAGAGACAGAGAAAGTGATAGAGACATGAAATCAGCAAAGTAAATTTGAGCCATGCAGCTGCTTCCAGTTTCCAACTGGATGACAACATCTGTTTATTACCCAAGCGGCCAACGCCATTGGTCCTCCAATCGTTTGTAATGAGGTGGGCGGGACGTGCTGCTCTAATCACCAGGTGTTGCATGTCCCTCCAGGTCAAATTCTTACTACATTAGAAAGGGATATAAACATAACAGGTATTGTAAATCAACAGCAGAATGATGTACTAATTAAAAATTCATAGTTATTTTAATTGTGTGTTTATTATTAAGCCAAATGTAAATCAAAATCACAAATAATTACTACTATAAAAGATCTACATTAATGCATTTTGGCAAAATCTCCTAAAGCCTGAAGAGTTTGTCTTGGTGCTTGGCTCATTGAATGCATTTGTTAATATGAATAGATGGTGCACTGCATGACACTACATGTGGCTATGTAAGCATGAGCAGTCTGCACAGAGGCACATAAACATCAAGCAGTGCTGCTAAACTTAAATGTTGCTTAAGAATCTTTTTTTTGTTCAGAAATCCAGAGTAAAGGTCAAGTTAATCAGCTTGTGTCATGAAGTAAACCACTTTGCTAAATGACCTTGGATTTGAATTTGTCATGGATGTAATTTAGGTTGACCTAGAGATGACTGGGCAATGCAGCACGCAGGACATTCAGGGAAAATAAACAGCCTCCACCTCTCCACACAGAAACAGGATCTAAAGTCACCTTCAACTAAACATCATCATAAACACCACCTGGAGATTTAATAGGGAGAAAAATGGTGAGCGAGCTGGAGAGAGAGAATGCAAGGCACCTCGGGCAAATATACTCAAAGCATTCAACAGAAAAGGGGTTTACTTCCCCAAACGGCAGGGACTGAAACAAAAAAGCTCCACTCTGTTTTCTACACAACCTCCATTGTTTCACACTGTCTGGATGGAACATGCCTATCAGTGATCTTCAGCCTTAAATGATTCTGTACGTCTGTGGACATACCCATATCTCCTTCAGCGGGGAACAAAATAATGCAGTTTGCTGATTGGTAATATTTAAAGGTCTTATTGGCACTCTTCAGTGTATAAGCAAAGACTATTGCATGACTCTGTGAGGGCTCATAATTGAGGATGATGACTGATGACTAGCTATTATGAGGATGCCACAGAGTTCCTCTGAGACTCCTTACTCAGCTAAAACTGCCAAACAACTCTATTCTTCTGTGCTCAACTCTCAATCATGTTTCATAGAGGATACATCAAACTTGTAAAAGTGCATTGTGTTAAGACTATTAATCATATTTAAATCATAATAATGTTGTCTTGTTTCATCAATGAATTAAACAATCTACTGGCATATTGACTAGCTAATTAACTAATGGTAGTTATAATATTTTATGGACTAATATTTGTTGCTTAAAACTATATATTACTTCAGTTTAAGAATGTATCTATTGTTAGGAATATAGTGATATAATGTACAACTTGTTTTCCATAAAACTTGTTTTCCATAAAACACTTCATGAATTAATGTCACCCTCTATCAAAATATTGTCCCCACAAAACACTGGTTTCAAAAGCACTTACAACTAATATTTTGTGACAAACAAAATTTATGCATGCGACCGTGTCAATTTGCCCAATCCACCTCCTAATATAACACTGGGGTATCATCAGATGCTTTTCCTTGTATGCAGTCCCATTTTTGTTACCAAACATGCTGAGGGTGGACGTGACCAGATAAATGCTCTCAGGAAGTGCTTATTCCTTGCAATGATTCCAAACAGCTTGTTTTTGTGTTTTTGAAACTTGACAACCACAAGAATCAGCTAAACTGAGTACTTCTAAATCTCTGATATTTTGGGGATGTTTTGTAAAACATTTGTTAGTGTTTAAAGGGATATGAACTTTTTTAAATGTTTATGTCCATGTGCAGGTCAACAACCATCTGTCTCTTTTGTGTTGAAAGTTGTCCTATGGGAATAGATGACACATTGAATATACATCACATTTATTCACAATGAATTTATGTTACATTTACAGGGCAGTCCAAGCAAACAATGCCCTTATGGCTTATAAACTCATGCTATCTAAGAGTACCATGATGCCCATAACCATGCTAATGAGGTTAGCATAGTATGTCAGGAAAAAGAAGAGTCTTGATGCATGTATTTCTTTTGTCTTGTGAGTCCAGTAGAGTCATGCTAGACGATCAGAGGGTGCATGGTAGAGAGAGGGTTAGGGCTATTATTATTACTATTATTATTATTGCTTTTAAATTTGTTTTTGTAGTTATTTTAAAAATTGTTTTAATGAATATGTTTTTGTTAGGACAAAGATAAATTATTTTTTCTGTAATGTAAATCATTTTTGCTTATTTTTATGGATGTCATATATTTGAAACCTCTATCCTGTCTGGGTGAGTAATCAAAGAATATGAATTGAATAAACATGTTTAATATAATGACAAAATGATGAAAGAAAAAGTGGTATACAGTGATGCCTCGAGATACGAGTGCATTGACATACGAATTTTTTGAGATATGAGCTGTGATTCGACCAAATTTTTGCCTTAAGATACGAGCAAATTTTTGAGATACGAGCATCCGAGCACACACACACACGCACACACATCCGGCACATGAGGCTTCGTCAATGTGTCAGTGAGAATGCTGAATGTGAGCCATGACATCAGAGGATTCCTTAGATGAGCTTTTTGCTGCTTGAGTTCAGCTTCGTCTCTTCCTTTTCCTACTGAATAAACAGTCTCGTAATCAGAAATCAAGCAAAATCCACAATATTCAGAGTAAACTGCACACACGCACACATACGCACACATATGCACACCCACACACATATAAAGTCGCCTTTCCACTGCACACGACAAACGACGGCCGATAAACCGGAAGTCATTCATTTGCTATGAAGAGTCGCAAAGGCGCTGCGTGAGGTGCCGACCATCTGCGGATCCGTAATTTTCGGATCCGTTTTAATCGTTGGATCCGTTAAAAAATTTGAACTTGTGCGACTACACCACATCTGATATGCCGACCGGACAGGTTTTTATTAAAGCGACCGGCAGATGTTAGTGAGGAAAGAGTGACAAAAAAGGCAAAAACAAGTGAAGAGAAAAGCGATGAAAATTAAGCAAAATTAATGTAAAGAAAACAGAAATTGTAGTAATTAAGTTCAGTAAAGTTAAGAGAATTTCAGTTAAGTTCGTTAATTTTAGTGAAGTTTAGTTAAGTTCCATTTAAGTGTAGAGTAGCATTAAGAGTGTACAGTAGCGATTAAGTGAACAAAAGTGAAAGTGTAATTCCTCCTAACTCCTCTGCCTGTTTAATCCTCCCTCAACCTCTGTGCGCATCTTCCGTAAAGTAAAACCAGTTTATTTTTTTTAACTCTCTCTTTTATTACTGTATGTTTTTATATAATATTTGTCATTTATAAATACAGGTACTGTACATTTTTCATATTCAAAACACAAACAAAACAACTGGAGTGGAATTTTTGTGAGCTGGAACGGATTAATGGGATTTCAATTCATTTAAATGGGGAAAATTGATTTGCGATACAAGCAATTTGAGATACGAACAAGGTCACGGAACGAATTAAACTCGTATCTCGAGGCATCACTGTATACTGGTTCCATGGGTGATGTGATGTACAAGTGATGACTGTTCACTGTTAATAATAAACACTGTGTTTATGTGTGTTTTGTCAGGGTGGGGGTGCTTATGAATATGAGTGTTTTAAACTGATGCATGTGAGTTAATGCAGGTTTGTTTAAAACTGGTCTTTGTTGTAGATATAGGACATAGGTCTGCCAATGTGTGTTCTCTAAGTAGGTGTGTGGGTGCGAGTGTGCACGTGTTGGCGGTTGCATCACTAACTTAGCTTCCAGGGCAAGAGCAATAATGCCTGCAGCCAGAGGGGCTGAAGCAGACGTGCCAGTGTGTGAGTCCGTGCACTTCTTCCTTAGATCGGTTGTCACCTACAACACACACACACACACACACACACACAGTGAGAAATTAGATATTATGAAAGTTACTGAAAGTGTACAGAAATGAAAAATGGCAGAACAGCAGCTGCAGGCGAGAGCCTGGCTCGTTGACACATTTGACAAAGCTGGCGTCCGGTGAAACCTCTGTCCCTCGTTCACCCAGTACTGTTGGGACATCCGGCTGTCCCAAAGATTAATAAGATGGCACTGCCATCATCACGGCTGACTGAGCATGAGTTTAATTAGGGCCTCTGAGACTTGGGGCAGTCCTGGCATTCTCCTAGAGTCTGGGATAGAACATGGTCCAGCCCCAGGCAACACTACCATCAGAATCGGCATACAGTAACAAAGCCACACACATACACTCAAATTGCCAGGGTTTTAAATACACCTATCAATATTGGCTCTAAACTGTTTAGACCCACTGCCTTTCAAAGACAAAGAAAAATGCCCTTAAAGTGGATTATTTTCAAACAATCAAAACCACAACATTAACGATAACCATAAAAAAATACAAATGCACAGAATGGTTTGAAGAAGTGATGCTAGGGCTGTTTTAGTTTGTAGCATAGACTGTAGATTTATGCAGTCTATCAGCATCAGTTCAGTGATTACACAGAGTGACCCCGCTTAGATTTGATCACATTTGATCTATTTTCCTTCTGATTTATTGAGATGTCAACAGAAATAATGGCACATAAAATATATCTGCAGATGTAATCATTGTGAAAGAGACAAATAATTTATTCCATCATCCTTAAAAAAAAAAGCATTTTGGAGGAAACTGCAAATTGATACTTTGCAAATACGTACACATGTCACTACAATGTCACTAATACTGCTGCTCTGATAATGGTTCTACTGCTCATATAGTGGTTCCCATCCATTGATGGATAAGGCAGACAACGTGTGCATAGCAAAAGATGGTCTACATTATACACCTACAAAATGCACTTGGTATGCATTGCAAAAAGACAGATAATGTACACAGTGTAAGCACAGGGTGGGTGTACTAAATAGTTGAGGCAGTACATACACTTTGCATGTGTACACAAACATGCATTAGCACTCACACACATGCAGACAAACACACAAGCACACTCCCAAACAGCACTAAATAAATAGCTTTCATCAGCCGTCAGACACAATCTGGACTAACCCGGAGACCTTAACAAAATGGAAAGGCCAAGGGGAAGAGCAAAATGTTATCAATGCCAAAAGCATGCACATAGGGACCCAGTCCACAATTTCAAATGAGCTGTTTGCAGCCGACTGCTTCTCCAGTGCTGGGGACAAATGAGGCGAGAAAGAAATAGAGAGAGAGAGAAATGCTCATCTCCAGAATTCACAATCACTCTCACTGGCACATATAATTACTGGTAAATCATAGAGAATTAGGCGATTGTCCCTCAGGCAGAAGAATATGGTGAGCACCTCAACAAGTAGCATGGAAGGTTTAAAAGGCTTATCAGACTATATTGTTGAAACTGTAAAGCCTATCCACAAATGTAATGTGCATTTCAGCTTAGGCTTAAGGGATTTAATTAACTTTAAAGGCTGTGCCTAAATTAGTTGTAAGTCGGTGTGGTGTGACCGAACACACCAGACACTTCTGGAAGAAAAAAGAGCACCCTACCAAATGTATACTACATATACTGTATGCTGGCATTGCACTCTGATCTTGTTTGAAGATCTTTGCCCCATTTGTCATCACTACCACAGTTCTACACTGACTCTCATTCTCTACCCTTATCTATCTTTATCTTGTGTATTTTGTGACATAGAAGGCAAAAATGTCCTGCCTTCGGTGTACCTAGCAAATTTCTGAGCATGTTTTTTTATTTGACCAGTGGAAGATTAATCCCTTGAGGCTATGTGATATTTCACTGTACAGCTTGCAAGAGCATGCAGAAATGCAGGTATTGGAATAATTTCTCTCGCCTTGTCTCACATTCTATTTCACCACAAGATGTACCAGCTGTTACCTATCGTACTTGTGTAAAACAAAGAAACCCTCGTCATAACTGTACAAGAACGCTAGCATCTGTTCATTTTTCAGACATGCAGATCCACTTGGGGAACAGAAGTTAATGAGCGTTTATTGTATGCTTGCATGTGAGGCTGTATGTTGTGTATATACAGACATATAAAAGGCTATGAATCAATGAATAAATATTCAAGTATAATTTACCTGTAATCAAACTAGCTATCTTAATAGAAGTCTGTGTGAACAAATGAGTGAGATGGCAGCAATGTGATGAGATACCAATCACACAATAGGCACAATTGTGTAGAGAGACATGCTCCAGTAAAGCTTTGTCCACCAGAGACATGGCCTCTAGAGCACTGTTTACAAGAATGAAAACTGCCTCTACTCATTTATATGTATGAGATTAAGTTGGCCTGCTGTGTGCATGTTATTAAACAGAATTTTCTGAAGGTCAGCTGATACTTGAACTATGAATAAGGGTGTGTGGCTGGTATTGTCAAGTATTTAGTAACACAAAAATCATTAAAATAAAGACTTGTACATTATACCACACCATATAGTCCAATTGAACTGATGGGCTATAAACAAGCAAACACCCACACCTGACAGTTTAATAGGAAAACTAGTACACCTGCTCAATTTTATAATCAGACAAATCATGCAGAGTGTTATTTAATGTTCATTTAAAACATCAGAATGGAGAAGAATTGTGATCTTGGGTGATTTTGACATTGGCATAATTGTTGGTGCCAGACAGGTTCTCAGAAGACTTCTCTTTCACACAAGAAGTATCCAGGGATAAATGCGTTGTTGATGAGAGGAGTCAGAGTAGAATAATAGACCGATTCAAGCTGACAAGAACTCTACAGTAACTTGGCCACTCAAGTCTTTCTAGTCTTCAGCTGTTCAGTCTGCGTGATTCTGCGCCCACTAGTCTCAGACTCCTCTTCGTAGCCGACAGGAGTGGGAACCTGTGTGGTATTCTGCTATGGGTAGCCAAAGCACCTCAAAGACTGATAAGTTACTGTAACCCACCTGTCTGCCCATTATATTCTGAATGGCTGGCAAAACTGGTGCTCACTGGTTTTCCTGAATTTCCCCATTCTGATGTTTGATGTGAACATTAAGTGAGGCTCTTGAACTGTATCTGCATAATTTCAGATATTGGGATACTGTGATGAGTGAATGAGCTGATTTATTTCTGACTGCCTCCAGTAAATGTATAGTTTACATACTATTGCTAATTAAAAAAAGAGAGAGATAAATTATTCCTTGTACTGTATAATGTTCTTTGCATTTAAAAACTCCATGTCCATTTACATTGGACTCTAATTATGTTGGCTTTGTAGACGCCAACATCCTGTTATGCTACTGGAGTTATTTTTCTTAGCTAACTTTTTATTAATTGCTACTCCTCCTAGAGCTTTCAAGCCACATGCACCAAATTCGGATATGTCGTAGACCCTGGTCTGAAGTTTGTTGTCTGAAGTTGAAGTTTATTACTTTTCTAAGCGATCAGAATTCCGCCATTCCTGGTACGGAAGCTCAAAATGGCCTTTTTTCCCATAGACTCCCATTATAAACTTTTTTTTAGGTTTATAACACGGCAAGTTTTAGAGTGATTTACACCAAACTCGGCCAGCTCCTTTAGGAGCTTACTCCGGAAGATGTTTTATTTAGGGGTACCAACGGAACTTTCGGTTTTCCCGTAGTCGACGACTGAATATCCCAAAAACTCCCATAGACCTGAATGGGGAATTAAAATTCCTCTAAGCTCTCACACACGCAGCATGCGCAGAGCTCAGGCACGGCTTCTCTTCTGTTCTCCTATAGTCACTGTAGATGTAAAGGAGACTCTCAATACATGTAACTATCAGCTCCAAAAGTATTGGCCCCCAGTCAATACATTTACCACACCTCTATCTCTCTATCTGTATCTATCTCTATCTTCTATGCTGTATAATAATAAGTAGAATCCCATAACAACTGCAGTATTGACATGAAATGTCCAAACCCTCACATCACGTTATGTATGTTATGTGAAAATCAAAAATTAGCACAACATGGACATGTGACATATCAAAACATTCAGCCCAATGTAGGGAACTGCCTCACATGTATTCTGCTCATGTCACATGATTTTGCTTATCAGCCCCGCCCCCAAAATAAGCAAAATAAAAAAATTTCCACAACATGTGACATATTAAAATACTCAGGACAATGAGGGTAACTGAGTCACGGGTACTCGGATGACGTCACATGCTCATATCTGCTTGTCCCCAAAAGTATTGGTACCCTAGCGGTCCACTAGCTTTCATAAGCTTTCTGTCCATTTGCCTCAAAAAGTCACACATACCCTTCTTATGCCCAGTCGACTCTAAAAAGCACAGGCCTTTGCGAATACTTGCTTCGTCAAAGCCAACATCAAAGTTTGTCATGATGAACTTTACAAATCTAGTTGTACTCATTGAATATATACAAAATAAAAAATATAATGTAAAATACATTGTGTGTGAAATAAGACATACTGCTGTTAGTCCTAGTTACATAGTTTTGTAAAAGTTGTAAAATCATAAGTTAGTTATAAACTATTACATAATGACAAACTAATAATGCTAATAATAAATGGTGACATTTAGGGTTTTAGTTTTCTGTTTTTAGCTTAGTGTGGCTTAAAATTGAGTTTCAGCCAAAAAATGTAGCATGAATGTGTGCGATGCTCACAATCTGTTTCTCGTTGAGGTTGCCACTGCTGTAGGTGGTAGCGAGTGTGGAGGAGCAGGCCTCACTGTACCACGGCACATTGCCATACTGAGTCGTGCTGCTAATGGACAGTGTGTAGATACTGTTGGTGTAGCCATCACAGTTACAGCTGTCCTTCTCCCGGCCACCGTTTCCTGAGGCCCACACAAAAATAGAGCCCAGACCGCCTCGACCCTATATGACACACACACACACACACACACTACTTTGTATGCCACAATGGATCAAACATACATGCAAAAAAATCCATCATTCTCCATTAAACCAATGTGTGAAAAATTAAAACAACAAAATCACCAATAAATAAATCCTCACTGGATTGATTACTAAGCAACAAACAGAAAATATTATTAGATCTATTCAAATTAGCCAAACTCTTTATCTCATTGACATAACAGGGAAAATGTTTGAGATGTCTAGAAAACATATAAACTGCATCAAATATGATGCATTCCAGTGTTTAGAAATAATAAACTTTAGTTACTTGCAGATCATTTCTCTCCGTCACTCACTATGAATAGATTTGTGTTGAACTTACAGTTTACGCAAAACTCCTATGATTATGTATGAGATACAAAGTGAATGCAGTGCAAAACATCATGAATATCCCTTCTATTTGCAAATCCTCCATTTCATATAAATAATTTAGCAGACAGCGAGTTAAATCAACACTGAAATGTCATTCAAATTTAAGTAATCGAATAAGAAATATGAGAGAGAGAAAGAGACAGACAGAGAGAGAGAGAGAGAGAGAGAGAGAGAGAGAGAGAGAGAGACAGTCCATGGTGTTACCCTGGGGACTGAAAGAAGCAGAAAACAAGTAGCACCTGACCTGAGACAGACATTTGCATAAATGGACAGAATAAACAAATGCATGTATTTTTTTTTAATGGAAACTAATGCAAACTAACTACTTGCCTGTATTTCTCTGGTCACTGATTAGCAAAGCAATACCATTTGTACACAAATAGTTTCATAATTGCAGAGTAATTATGTATTCAGTTTACATACACAAAATTTTGACAGATTTATTTAATTATTTTATAAATGCTTATGTTTCAAATTTGTTTTGTTTCTAAGACAAATATACAGTGACGCCCACACATTTTTACAAAGTCTGTTATTATTATTTGGGGTCTACCACAGTATACTGGAGTCATAATTAAATAATGAACATTAATAGCATGAACTGCAGGAATTCTGTTTTCATTTGAATGTAGTTATATCACTTTTATCCAGGTCTGTGTTATTTTTTTTATTATTCTACTTAGCAGATAAAGGTCCAGAGTTGACTGTGACATTTTCATTTGGAATCTGTTGCTGACAATGAATCAAGCTAGCATTAGGCTGAAAAATAAATCAGAGAGATAGCAACATTGTGCACAGCCAAATGTAACAAAAAGGATCATATTGGCAAGCTCAGGAACACCAAAAGATTCAAAACAGGAAGAAAATCTAAAAAAAGCCTGTATAGGGCTCTGGCCTTAATAATTCTGTGTAGAAAATGAAACAAACATCAATGTGTAGGGAAGGAACTGCTCATGATATGAAGTATTCTACCTCATGTTATGGTGTGGCCATACTGTATATTGCTGCCAATGGAATTGGTTCCCTCGTGTTATTGATGTGACTGCCAACAAAAGCAGCAGGATGAAGGCTGAAGTACATCAGCCTATATTATCTGCTCAGATTTAATAAAAGCCTACAAAATTAATTGGATGGCACTTCACACTGCAGATGGACAATGACCGAAACACACCCAAGGCTTTTAAAGCAAAGATGTGGAATGTTCTGCAGTCATCTGACCTGAATCTACCTTGCTGCATTTCACTTGCTGAAGGTTAAAGCGTTGGATCCACTGAAAATCTCAAAACAATTTTTGGTAAAATGTGCACTTAATTTAATATCAAAAATGAAATGATTATTCAACTTGTAAATCTTCAAAACTATACAACCCTAAAACAAAGATTTATAGCTGCATAGCAAGGTGTTTGTAATGTATGAGAAATTTTATACCAGTATAAGGAAACAAAAAATATATAAATGTAACCACTACCAAGGGAATCTGAACACTGCATAAGTCATGCATGATGTTAGTTCCTCAATTATTGGCTGCAATAGCCATATAGTTAAAGTAGAAGTATAAAGGTTTTTGGCTGATCGATTCCTTTTAAATAATTCATTCATTCATTCATCTTCTACTGCTCATCTGAACTACCTCGGGTCACGGGGAGCCTGTGCCTATCTCAGGCGTCATCGGACATCAAGGCAGGATACACCCTGGACGGAGTGCCAACCCATTGCAGGGCACACACACACACTCTCATTCACTCACGCAATCACACACTAGGGACAATTTTCCAGAGATGCCAATCAACCTACCATGCATGTCTTTGGACCGGGGGAGGAAACCGGAGTACCCGGAGGAAACCCCCGAGGCACGGGGAGAACATGCAAACTCCACACTCACAAGGTGGAAGCGGGAATCGAACCCCGACCCTGGAGGTGTGAGGGGAACGTGCTAACCACTAAGCCACCGTGTCCCCCTTCCTTTTAAATAATATAAAAAGGAAATAAAAGAAAAACTGACAGAGTTCTGTGTTGTTTACATATGTGTAAATTATCTTTGAATTAAGCAGTGTGGAAGATGAGTGGAGGCATGTCTGCTGTGTGAAAACAAACCAAAAACCTCCCCTCAACGTACAAAGATTTACAAAGGATTTTTTTTCCATCATCACAGATGTGGGCAATCCCTTTAGGTATAGCAGACCTGCTGAGCTCTGTGATAATGGGATTCTTTTTGAATGCTCTTGTTCTGAGATCTGATCTGAACAGATCACTCAGCTCTTGATACATGTAAAGCATTCAAATGTGAGGTAGCAGTGGCAAGGAGCATCCTGTAAGCTTCCATTGTAGCTTAACCAGTTTGACTTGCAATTCTACAGACTGACCTCAGTGACTCCTTGCAGAAACGCCTCCTTAGCCAGCTTGGCAGGGCCGTCCACTGTCTTCCCATCATCCTCTGGGCCCCAGCTGGCACTGTAAATATGGATGTGTTGATTGTTGATGCTTAGAGACTGAGCCTCCACCACATCTGTCACTTCACCATCCAACATACGCACACCTGCCAAGAGAGAACAGCTCACAATTACTACAGAACACACACATCGAAAGAGCAAGAGAGCGAGAGAGAGAAGTCTTATTTTGCATTATATGCCACAAAGGAATACATGTCTGTGAATATGAATCATACTGTATACTGCATTTTTTCAGTCATGCAATACATTTGATTTAAACTTCACTACGATTATCTGCATTTATATCAACGTTTTTGTTTTTTTAATAAATGCTGAAATTTTGCCATGCATTAATGTCTTGGTAGCTCAGTGGTTAAAGTTTCAGCCCATCAAATGTTCAAATCATAACACTGCCACACTGCTACTGTTGGGCCCTTGAGAAAGGCCTTTAACCTTTAATCTGCTGAACTAAATTCTAAACCACTTTGCATAAAACCACCTGCCTAATAAATACATGTAAATGTTCTGTCTCCCCTGTTGACACGAAACAATTGTAGGTGTATCCGAGCAAATTTATGCAGAAGAGGGAAGTTAGTGCTTTCTCCTCTGAGTGTGTTCAGCTCCACTCTGATACCACAGGAACAAGTGTGAAAAAATGCAGTGGCGGGCAACATGGGTCTTGAAAGAAGCTTTTGCTAGACCTCACCCTCCCCTGTTAGTAGCTGTTGTGTTAAAAGGGGAACACTATAAAAACCTTCTTAAAATAGAATTAATGAGAGAGAGAGAGAGAGAGAGAGAGAGAGAGAGAGAGAGAGAGAGAGAGAGAGAGAGAGAGAAAACAAAAGAGCAGAACAGAAGAAAGAACTGAAGATTAGATGTCTCTCAGGATCACACAGAGAGTTTCCTCTCAGCTTAAATGAGTATGCTGACATTAAGTTTGCAGTTAAAATCTCAGCAACGAAGAGAATCAAGAGTGAATGGAAATCAGCTCTGGTGTTACCTTGGTGTCACATAGGTTGAGGCACTAATGCACTCAGCTGCCCAGTCGCTCTTTTTTCACAAATACAAATGCACTGTGAATGGTAAATGTAGCACAATCTACACTCTTTGCCCATATACATGCAGATGCCTGGACACACGTGCACACACACACACACACACACACATACACACACGCATACACACACGCATACACACACACGCATACACACACACACACACGCACACACACACACAAAAGAAGTGCCTTCGCTGTCTGAATGCAATTAATTATGTGTTTAAAGATACATAAATATCCAGAATCATACTATTTAAATGAAAGGCAGAAAATTCTGATCTAACAGAATTTATTTCTGTCTGTAACTGGAAAACAAAACTTCATATCCACTCCTGATATTGATAAAGCACTCTGATGATTCAGATTTGAGTTGGTACAGATATCTTTGACTGTGATAAATCACCTAGAACAAATTCCCATGAGGCAAATTAGATAACTATGATTTAATGTGTCAGATTTGAGAATCAGCAGTTGGCATAAAAACACTCAGGCTCAAATGGCAGATTAGTTTAGTTTATTATTAAATCTTCCATTTCTAACTCCCAAATTGCAGCACTCACCCCCAATTTTGGCATTGTAGGCTACACCTACACCACAGACACCATTGTTCGCTGCAGCAGCCACCTCTCCAGCACAGCGAGTCCCATGTCTACAGCAAGAGAGGGAAAGAGAGAGAGGCCTATTAGGTATTCATACATCTGTGTGATATCACCTTATTAACCAACTGTCTCACATCTACACCCAATATAATATAATTGAAACAGAATTCACATTCAATTAAATTACAGCTAAAATTTCAATCCATAATTTAAATACCAAATGCCAAGGCATTAATTTAACAAAAACCCAATAAAATATGACTGTGATTATTATTTTTTTACTTTAGTTTATTTATTTGTTTGTTTGTTTATGTATGTTCCCATAGCACTACAGTTGTATCTGCAGGGGGTGGGGTGGCATATGGGTCTGGTTGTAGAGCTCTCATGGTACAAAATTTCAACATATAGAAGTTCTTGAGCTGAAAAGAAAGGTTCTTCTACAAGTGTGAGCTCCACGGAAACACCCGCCCATTATATGGAAAATAAATGCATAGTCTATTGGAAGTTTAATCCACAATATTTCAATTTAATCATAAAATACCCAAGCACTCCTTCCAAAGAAATGGGTTTTTATACCTATGGTTCAATCAATCAGTAAACTCAAAAGCTACATGCTGCATTTATCTCATTCATGACAACTTGGATCTACAATTCAAATATTTATTTAACTAAATTTATATTTTATGGATCCATTTCTGGGTATTAAGGTATGAATGATACTAGAAGTTTCACTGCTTTTTATTTGGGCTAGTCCTCATACAAAATACACATATCTTAGTAATACTGCTCAAGGATAATGGTGTATCAAATCTTGCACTGCTGAGAGAAAGATCTTGTCAGGTCTCATGAAACAAAGATGTGGCTCTTTCATGGAGTAATAGATGACAGTTATCATGACAAATGGCCATCGGTGTAAAATGGCTCATGAATAAGAAATGCTGTGCTCATGTCAGCTCATATTGCTAGTCATTCCCAGAGTAGAGCCTTAATCTATAGTGAGGTCTGTCCATCACATTCTGAAAAGTATGGTTTCATTCAAATGTGTTCATTAAAACACACGGAAATGATAAAGTAGTCATTTGTTTCTGAAAAACACTTTCAAAATGGTTGGCACCCTTACAATTACCATTTTGTAAGACCTGCCAGGCAGAGATTAGCAATATCTTTCTGTTATGTTCTGATGGGATTCCTCCAAACAGAAAATGTTTACCTGAATATATTTTTTATATATTTATATATAAATATATAAAAAATAGAGCTTTTTTGTTGTTCTGTTTTTGTTGTTTTGATATCTTCATAAAAGTACTTGAATCAGCAGCCACAAGTCAGTACAAAAACATTAGTAATCCACCTTCAATTTTTTTCAGTATCAGGTGCTGTTCTTATAAGCCTACACAAAAAATAAATAATAAATAAATAGATAAATAAATAGATAAACAAACAATCAAATAAACAAACAAACAAACAAACTAATTAATAGACAACTCTCCTATTAAAAGATGAAAACATATCAAGGCCAACCCACCAGCAGCCTTCCAAATTAAAGAGTTTGGGAAGTAGCCATTAATTACAGAAAGCGCTGTGTTATGTCAATTTCTAGCATCTTCACTGCTTACATTTTAAGCATGATGGATGGTGAAGGTTTACTTGCTAATGCTATTTAATCACCATGAAGGTAGAATTGTGGGAATGCTATCAGGTTTTTTGGCCATAACTAAATTCACTACTCTGGCAGTTCATTGCCACTTTCAAGTATCCTTTGTATCATTTCACACGTTGTAGCTGATAAATGCAGAATTGCAGTACTCTTGACACATACTCCTATCACATAACAGATAAAGCTAGCAAGTCTCCTACGCAGTCAGCTAGCAGCTTTGTTCATTGAGGCACAGAATAGCACTAGCAGGCAGTGAAATGACGTGGACTGACACTTAATAAAAATAAACACGATTAGTCATGGACAAAAAGTGGAAAAAGGATCACATGATGTTCAGCCGTGTATGTGTCGGAAATCCTGAATCATGTTAAAGCC
Source organism: Tachysurus vachellii (assembly GCF_030014155.1). Taxonomy (NCBI): domain Eukaryota; kingdom Metazoa; phylum Chordata; class Actinopteri; order Siluriformes; family Bagridae; genus Tachysurus; species Tachysurus vachellii. Next base: position 12,378,310 of record NC_083473.1, read on the forward strand.
AGTACCTTAAGGTCATAGAGGAAGAACAATAGAGCTAAACAAAATTACCCCATTCTTCATTATCTTACATCAATTTCAGGTGTGAACCACAATGATGAGGTGAGCCGACCGGCAGTGGACTTGTTAGCCTATTTGTCTCTAAGCCAGATAACAAAAAAGGAATAGTACCAAATCATTGGTAAGGCACCTTATGCAGCAGAACAATAGTTTATTTTTCTTCATCCTTGAAGTTTTCTATAGTTTTCTATAACTGAAATTTTAAAAATTATTGTATGAAAGACTGATCTACAGTCAAAAGATGCCCTACTTGATGTGAATGTGAGTGTTACAGTCTGGCCATGTGTTTAGAACAGCATGGTATCTTTGCTCAGCTATTCATTGGAACTGGATTAGACTAAAGGGATTAGTCCATTTTCCAGCCGGCTAAACTCAACCCTCAAGCTTTAAAATCCCACATACTCTACATGAAGGAAAGTGAAAATGTCAATAAGACAAAGAGGGAAAGAAAAAATAAGAGAAAAAAGTCCTGCATCCAATCCTTCAACTAGGGCAGATGTTTGCTCATGTTTAGTGTTTTCCAGAACTGTGAACTCTTTCCTCCCACTACAAACATGGTCACAGTTTAATTCCTAATTCATGCTTCACTCTTCTCAGAAGAGGGGATTCTGTCTTGCATAACTGGAGCCTGGGGCATCTGCCATGGCAGATTGGAGGGATTGCTTTGTGTCACATGAGGTGGAGAATAAGTAGAGTGATGCAACTCTTCAGCTTAATTAAGATTTTTTTAGATGAACATCTTAACATGACCTGCAAAACAACAACAAAAAACAAGCAACAAACAAACAACAACAAAAAACTGTGCTTCTGCCAGGCCTGCCCTGAAGGATTGTTTAATGGAGAATACACACTGATCTACACAGCACTGATAAGATCCAGAGCAGAGACCGCTTGCCTAATAGACAGACTCAAGCGAAGAAGCTGTCTTACAGCTGATGAGATATAGAACTCTAAAGCTGTACGACTGATGAATGTAGATTGAGAGATGCAGGCTTTGCAGAGTCTATCTCTAAAATGTGCCTCATATCTTGGGGCTTTGGTATTCACCCTGCATTGTGGAGAATAAAAACAAGACAGAGCAGGCAGGCAGACCAGACATAGGATTCACTAATATTCATTTCTGATGGGGAAAGAAAAGGATAGATAATGTTGCCTTGGACATGCCTTAAACATTTGCATACAGGATGTGTTAGAAAATGAGCTGATTGTCACAGAACAAGTGGCTCCACTCTCCACTCTAATATAGGGTCCTTATACATATATTCATCAATTCTTATTTGGAGGTGAAAGCATTCGTCACAGTGGGAGTTGTGGCTCAGTGGGAAGTAATAGCGCCCTTCCATTTGTTCTCTGTTTTGGCTATGCAGCTATGTTGAAGAGCTGTGCAACTTTACTGCTATTGACAGAAACACAATTTTTCCTCTCATTTCATGGACTTGAATCAATTCACTAGAGTATAATCATGTTGACAGCTGAAGTGTGTGAGTGGTGCATTGTATCCTGATGGCTTTTTCAAAACTGGTGAGCTGTGGTACAGACATAGGCATAGCAGAGATTTGTTTATTCCCCTCTGTCTTTCTTCTCTTGCATCACTGAGAGAAAAGAGTATGTCTTTCTGACATGAGGATCTTTTAACCACCTTTCACTGTTCCGCAGTCCATCTGGTGAGAACACAGCAACCATATGAAAAGTAAACACACAAGATTCTCTTTCTCTGTCATTTTCACTCTCATACAAACACAAGCACATACAGAAGCCAGGCATAACAGCTGGACTGGAGACCTGAGAGATCGTGGGAGTGTTTTTTAACAAACTCATTATAGGCTTGCTTGGCTTCTTTTCTGCTTCGATCCAGTGTTGAATTTAAAATAAGAATAAAAATGTGTGGCAATGCCTGAAAAGCAGCTTTGGCAGACAGCCCAGAAAGTCTGGGACTTGAGTCAAATCCCCTAACATTTCTGTCAGGGTTTGGTCCTGACACAAATGGCTGGGCTAAGCGCTGAGAGAGTTCTGTTCCCCAGGGTCCACAAGCATATATCACAGTTTAACTATTGTTTTTTAATTTAACTGTTCTATGAGAATAAGAATTATAAGCAGCTTAACAGTGTAAACAACAAAAATTCTTCAGCACCGAAAATATAACCTCAATGGATTTGCTCAGAGACATGGTCGAGGACATCCTACCGAGAGAAATCAAAGATGAGGGGACAAAACTGTCAAGGGGAAAAGGGAGAGCAAAGAATCCAATAATATTTGTAAGAATATAGAAAATGTCTTTGATGTTAGAATAGATAAGATCTTGAAGCCTAGCAGAAATCGTTTACTGAAATATTACTGCATTCAAAGTACATGGACAATTTGAGGGTATCTCAGCAGGTTAAACAAATGTTGGAGAAGGAGGGTTTAAGGATACTGTATGAGAGAGAGAGATGGCAGCTATAGGTTACTGACCCTCACAGCTTGGAGAAAGGAGGGAGGGAGGGAAACGGGAAGCAGTTGGACAAAATTATGCATGAGGTAAAAAGTAAGGTAAACACAGGAAAAGACATTCTCTCCTTAGGGGAGGTAACAGCATGTCTCTGAATCAGGGTTGTAAGACTTCCGTCTGAATTTTTCATGAATGATTGACGGCAGCATATTGCTGGAGGTGCTTTAGATTTTTCACAGACTATAAAATATAATAATAAAAGATGTCCTGGTCTTTGTGGTTCCACATGCCAACCAATCAAAACTGCAGTTAATTTACACTTTTTAAAAAAAAAAAAACAAAAAAACAATCAGAAGATGGTGTATGGCATCCTATTGTGTGCAAAGTGTTTGGCTTTGCAACCTTCACAAATGTACTCTAACTAGAAAAGTGAAGTCAGCTTTACCTGTTGTCATTCAGTTGTGTGTATCTGGGCTGTGGGTCAGAATCTCGGTCATTCACATCATAACTTGCATCTGGATCCTGAGGAGAAATGTGTAATCTACTGATCTGGAAAGCTATAGTTCTCATTATAAGACATTCTGTCATATCATGAATATAACTCAAAAACTTAGGAATCTAAAGTATGGAATCTAAAAGGGACAGAAACGTCTTCATGGAGAAAGTTTCCTTAATCTTTAGTCTGAAAATAGTTTTTAATATCGTTTCAATAGTTTAAAATATGTTTCTAACTATTTAAGGGTCTGTACTGACTTTGAGACTTCTGGGATGTGAGGAAAATACTCACATAATTCTGCACCAGGTCTGGGTGATCTTTCTCGATGCCATCATCCAGGATGGTAATGACGACACCCCTCCCTGTGAAGCCCTGAGCCCAGGCTTCTTTCACCTGCAGGTCTTGCCGACTCGGGTTGTACTGACAAATTAAAGGTAGACTTCAGACTTCATATCAGACTAGTGGGAATACAGACTGGATACTTAACATGAAAGATTAAACTGTAAAATATTGCTTCTCTCTGGGGTATCACACACGATCATATCTCAACCAAATACAAGTCCAGAGGGAAAATTAAATCTCATTGACAGAAAAGGGCCTACATAATGAACATAATGTCTGAGCAGTAAGTTCAGTAGTGTGTATCAAATTAAGACATTTGTGATGTTGGTGAAGTGACTATTTTAAATGGAATGGATGTGATTTTCTACATCATGCTCTATTATATTTTGGTGCAGCACTAAAAAAAATGATCATCATTACATTACTTGTTGTAAACAAGATCACACTGCAGCTAAGTATAACCAAAATGTGAATATACTGTAAACAAATCGAATATTTGTGCCTGAAATAGTTCATGCGCATTTGTATTTATTTTTAAAAATAAATTCTGTAATGTCTTAAACTGTCATAACCTCCCTTAAATATCCATACACAGACACAAAACACCAGAAGTACTTGGCTGAAATGCAGTACAGCAAAGTGACAAATAACAACAGAAACAGAAATTTATAAAGTGCCAGAAGACACACACTGAGTTGCTGTAGCCCATTTCCCCACACAGTAGGTGTCAGCCACTCTGGTGCAGGAAAACATATGAACATACTCAACTGGGAAAATAGTGTGCTGAGTTAACCAAACACACGTGCAGATACATGACAAACCTGACTGGAGACCCCAAACTTCTTTCAGCTTTCTTTCTTTTTCATTGTCTTTTTCACTGAAACGTAACTATTTTGCGTCTTCTTCCCATTGTACTTTCAATGGTGAAGATCTGTTTTAATAGCATCGCCAAATCAATTTTTTTATGAAAACCACAGAGGAATGGATGCAACTACAATAGACAGACAACTGCTGACATGATTTTAGATAACTGGCCTCTTTTTGTTCCTTATATAAAGCACTTCAAAGCAGCCAAAGTCCATAATTGAAATGGGCTGCTCTCCTCTCTGGATATAAATCTCCTACCAAAGCACTCATTGGATTATCACCACACAGCATCTTTAAAGCAACTCTGCATATGTTTTTGAATGCAAATTGATTAGAGCTGAACTATTTTAATAAACCATGCTTCTTGTATAGAATGATTCGATTATCTCTAGTCCTCTCTGTAGGTTCGCCAGTTAATTATCTAATTGCTTATTAACAATGTGCATCTTTCAATCATGAATTCTTTTTACATAATAAAATGTTAAAGTTGGTTGACAGTCTCTACCTTTCCATTCACTCATTGTATTTGGAAGGAGTGAATATGACTAAATTATACCAATCAAACTGTGATTGGAGAAGCTTGTTTAAATGCAAAATGAGTTTAAGGCAGATGGTAGTGTTCCATTGACAAATTGAATTAAAATACAAACAAACCGCTAGGAGTGTTTCAGTTGTACATGCCAAAACAAATGCCACTGGCAGTCTTGTTAATATGTGTGACAGCAGTTTAAAAAAGGATTCATTAGCACTGACTGATTGCAGATGACTGAACAGAAGACTCCTGAGTAAAGCTCATCCACTTACTAGGTACCACTGCTGGGGGAACTTTGGGTCTGTCGGCTCGCTGTAAATATCCCTCTTCCTCCTCCTCCTGGCAACCTGCTGTTCCGCCCAAACCACCTAAAAAGAGATCAAAGGTAAACACACCCTCCAAAAAGTTCAGTTACCAAACACCTGCAGTGCTTTGAAACCAACACACACTTACAAGTTCACATAGTGTACACCTGCAGTGCTTTGAAACCTACACTTTCCTTTACCTCTGCATTTTCATCTCAAGCATATAATTCCCCCCAGACCATTAAATTCAAAACTCATTTGACACACTTGATTTAATCTGACAGCTTCATTGTGTGTGTGTATGACTGGTTTAACCAAGTCTTCATCATGTTCCTGGGAACATTCCAATAAATAAGAGTCCTGTGGGTAGCAGAGACACCATTAGTGTTAAACAGATATTTTAAAACAGCAGAGGGGATGTCTTTAAAAGTATACACAGGCCCTCATACAACTACATCTACAAATACACCACAAACATAAAGAACCACAAATATCTCCAACAGGACACATTTCCGAGTCCTGCTGCTCTTTAATCTGAGATTCTGCTCAAGCTCAAAGAGCAATGATACAAGTCTCAGAGCTTTCCATTTTCTAACATGCTTTATATTTCTTGGCCTTTTTTCTGTCACCATCCGTCTTGTTTTCACTCCCATGTTTGCAGGTTTCTCTCTCCTCACATTCTGACACATTCTTTGCCTCTTCTCAAATTTTTCCATAATTTGTAGTGTTATTACAAAAATCCCTGGATAGAAATAATTCGGATTTTTTTTAACATTTGATGTACACAATATGTTACAATGTGCAAAAAAAAACAAAAAAAACAATTGTATATATTATACACAGTATATTTGGAAAAAGTCGCAATATATATCTAATATAACAGTAAGGATACATTTATTAATTGCATTCACCCCTAGGTTAATATCTTTCAGAACCATTTTCTGAATTTTACAAAACTATACATGAATCTCAGAAATGTGATTTCCTGTAAGCGGCAGGAAAAGGGCAGACTGGAGACCTGAGCTTTCATAATTACATATGCTTTAGCTGCATAATTGCACGATATAATGCTGACTTAGAGATAGTAATTTATTAGTCAGTGGAGGCAGCACACCAACTACCACTATGCAAATGGTAGGTTAAATTGAGCTGCCAGTGTCTTTATCTTAGAAAAGGGATAATTTAGGGATGTGTGTGTATGTGTGTTTGTGTGTCTCTGTGTGTAATTTAATTTGAAACAGTGTTTAAAAAGTCTGAGTGAAAGTAAACAACATGCATAATGATGGAAAGAAAAAAAATTGCTGATTTAATGGACATACACTTGACTTACTGTAAAGTCATCCTGACACTGATGTCTATGTGCGTTTATGCATGAATGTTGCTCATTAGAAATGGTTCTGCAAAGATCAAAAGTATATGTGTATCTGATTGTGTTTCTTTCCTCCTCACTGTGCACGAGAACGCTTGCCTAGCTAATGCTAAGACCGGCTCCTTTCAACTGATTCACACATGGGAAACTTTTGTATTTTTTAAGTATTTTCTTATGTTATTATATACAACAACCATTTTTCCCCCTTTGTGTTCAAAGCACTTTGTCATTTTTTTTTATCTTGGTTTGGTAAAGGATGACAAAGAGAGATAATACATTTCCAGGACTGTTTAGTACAGTACAACTCCTTTTAAAGTCTCAATATACAATGGACATAGATCATGTAGTTCGAATTTGCCAATTAAGCCACAATTACACTGGAAGTGACGGTGCACATGGCAATGCCCCATCTGCTCAGCAACATTTTATAATTTACATAAACTGCTGCTTAAGCATGGGGCTTTTATTTCTATTTTAATTCCCTTAATTAAATATTATATGCAAATGTCTGTTATGACAGATTGATATGTGTTGTCACTGTGATCGCATAATGTTAATTAATCTGGTGAGATATTTACTCCCACGTTCTCTGCAAGTTAGAATGTTCACCAACACAATTTTATTTCATGTCAGAGTGTGCACAGATACAAGAGAGCTACATGCTCAAACAGTTGGCTGACATTCAAGTAAAGTTGTGGATTTGCTATTTAATTATATCTGTAACCACAAGAACACGTGGCTCCACTGTCATGAGAAACATTGTTTAAATGTATAAAAATGTGTTAAAAATGTAGAATACTCTACAATGCCACATTAAAGATGACTGTCTTTTTCCCCTTCTGCTTACAGGAAACCTTACTCATGTAAATATTTGGATAATACAATTAGGCAGAAGGCACATCTCTAGTTAATAAGATTTTAAAAAAAATAAGCAAGGTGGACTGTACCAGTCCTACTCAAATTGTACCACTGCTGGTACAATATCTCTACTGTTCCTTCCATCTGTATGGAAGTATGAATACAAAAACATCTATATTGAATGCACACACACAGATACACTCAGAACGGGCATTAATCTCATGGGGAGGCTGTTAATATATTATGAAGTCAATGTGTGTTAAGGTTAAGTACTCCTGCAGAGCAATTTTTCACTCGTTCTTAGACACACAGACAGACAGACCCACAGAGACCCACAATGACAGAGAGACACTCTTTTTCCTTAGTCATCCTTCCAGGCCTTATATACATATTTCAGCTACTAGACACTACATTAATCCTAAAATGTGCAGATGGTGAACAAGGTCAGGTCACACTTGCTTTGAAATATTTTTAGCTGCTTCGACTTTTATCTACTTTTCTCATGAGAAAGCATAGGCTTTAACCTCATTTCAATGTTCTATGGAAATTAAATTCTGCTGGCTGGTACCATACGTTTCTTGAGATGATAGACGTACTCCTACACACCATGCACACTTTGAATTGGGGGGAAAAACAGCACTAAATATCTGCTATGTGTGACCTTTATTTAAGGAATTAATTAAAAAACGTCCCACATTTGTAAAACCCTGCCATTGGAATCATGTGCATCTGTCTGAAGGAAGGAAAAAAGTAAGTTTGAAGTACATGACATTAAAGACATATTTTACTCACACACACAGCTGAGCATGTTTCCTTATTCTATCTATAATATGCATGAAATAAAACACACCATAATTCAGCTTTTCCACAGTGTGTTCTCTTTTGTCACTTTTTCCTTGTGATGAATGGGTCATTTTTCATTTCATGTGCTGATTTTGCATCATAATGAGCTTTTTTTTTGGTGGATACTGTGATAATGAGCTCTACAAAATTTGCAGAAGCAAACTGAAACCATGACCACTGCTGGAAATACTATCTTGCTGTCTCAGGAGGTTGGTGCAGAATCTGAAGATCAAATAAATTCTATGTGACATATCTATGGATTAACACAATTGGGTCTGTGTATTTTTATAGAAACATTCCTATAATTGGACATTATCCAAGTTGGTCAAGCTTCACTTATTATACTTTATCTGGCTCATGAGAATTCATTATGCGTGTGTGCAGCCTCAGCAGAGTTGAGAGAACAAATGAGGTGCTATCCAAATACTACAGTATGAATGTTTTGTCAAAGGAACAAATACTGTACATTATTTAGAGTCATTTGAGATCAAATGACAGTACTTTCTTTCCTTCTGTTGAGTATTTAGCGGTTAAGATGACAAAAATGTGAATTATAAGTTACGATCAATCTGTAAGTAGGAGTGTTTATATCAGAGAGTGGGAAGTCCATGGCTTATGCTACATTAGTTTACATAAGTACAATAAGGCTGCAAAAATATGTGGTATTATGTCTTTTTTATGAAAAGCTTAATGAATTATGGCTACAAGGGTCTTCATTTTTTAATTTAGATGAAGAGATGGTGAATTGTTTTAAAGTTTTAAGGCATGCAATATTGCTATCAGTTATTAATAACCAGCAATGGTGTCCTCAGAGAGGCATATAGATAGGGTGATCATCTCTGATCTGAGGGGCGAATATGTGACTGTTTTCCTGACTATAAACGCTGATAGCTTATCTCCAGAATATGCATGCAAGCACTCACACATGCACATCATAGAAACTCCCTTGCTTTTAATTCTGAATGTGTGCAATCTTCCTACATGCTCTCATCCACCACTTTTAAGCTGCATCTGTTAATCACAGCCATTAATCCTCTTTCTTTATCTATCCTATCCTGTGTGTGTGTGTGTGTGTGTGTGTGTGTGTGTGTGTGTGTGTACCTGTGGTTCAGAGAGCAAATGGGCATGAACATCATCGTGGCCAGACAGAGACCTCTTCTCAACGTGCCTGTTCTGAAAATGATAATAGTCCCCAAACACCTGTAAACACACACACACGCACACACATATACACACACCACACACACACACACACCACACACACACAATATTAAATTCAGAGACTCTGTGCCCTTCATGCCACTGGGTGTCCTTCAGGCCACAAGATGGTAAGATGATCTAAAACACACCTGAGGGAAAAAGAACCCTCATTAACTTCAACACCTGTGACCAGAAACAGGGTCATCTCTCTCTCTTTGTCTCCCACACACACACACACACACACACACACACACACACACACACACACACACACACACCTATTACACAATCTATGGCAACATCCTCACTGTATCCCCTGGAACACATTCACACAAAATTCTTAGTTACTGAAACATAACAAGTGGAATCTGCTTGTATGTTTAGTACAAATGAGAAAAACACACACAACGACACAATCATTTAGAGTCAATAAAATAGTTTAAGGCACATGTCCTGCTGCTGCTACCAGTAATGAAGTACTTAATTCATTTTTCCTTTCGATGCAGTAATGGTGTACATATGTACTTTATGAAAACACACACACAATTACCACAGGTTTGGGTGTGAAAAAGAGAGAGGGGAATATGGAGAGCAACATTCATGCTAAATGGAGAAAAAAACGGATGATTAAACCTAAATATCTCATTTACGTTTGCAGCTCTTTACCTTCAGACGACCCTGTAGTCTGACAAACGCTTTCGAGGAAGATGGATAGCTCTGTGTGTTTGTGTATATGGAGTTCTATAACAAATATGCTTACACAGCACTATTCTATTTTACATTGTTGTGTGTGCATTTTTGCCCAGACCTTCCACCAAAATCATGGAATCCTGTATGATACAGCATTTGAAATAAATACCACTATCATACAGCCATTTTTTAAAAATTCTTTACACCTGTACATGTCATGTGTCTTCCTGACTGACATTGCAACCAATTACTATATCCCAATGTTTTGATGTAATGTGAGAGAATAATGAGACTGTGAAAACTGCTGGTGTGCATCATCATTAAATCAATGTGACTCCCTGTAGTTTCAGTCTTCTACAGCCTCTGAGGTAGAAGCAAGATGAACATTTTTTAAAAATATAGTTGCCTAATGTATACAAATGAAAACTGCCTCTAAAATGTTTGCATACAATTTAGTTTTAGCAGTAAAATATAAAGGTGTAATTTTAATAACCCATGTTGTTGCATAATTCATGCTTTGTCTAACACAAAAAAATATATGGGAAAGTTTAGCATGAATGCTACATGAAAATCTATACGAGAGATTTTTTTTTTGTCCATGCATTTGGTGTTTCAGATACAAATGAACATGTCTGTTTGTAAAATAGTACAGCAAACATGTGGTCGGGATCGAGTCCAGCAGAAAAATCACCAAAATGTGCTGGACTATGTGACAGACATGGGCTTCTCTGCAAAATCTTTAGAAAATTATGGAAGGACAGAGAGAGAGAGACAGAGAGAGAGACAGAGAGAGAGAGAGAGAGAGAGAGAGAGAGAGAGAGAGAGAGAGAGAGAGAGAGAGAGAGTGAGATAGAGAGATATAGCATTACTCATCCTGTCTCTTCTTTGTGCCTTTAGTACAAGGTCACACACATTCTCTCTCTCATTCTCACACACACACACACACACACACACACACACACACACACACACACACACACACACACACACACACACAGTACAGATACAACATCCTACACAGTCCACCTACATGTGTCAATACTCTCCTTTGAAAGCTGAGTACAGATGTAAGGTCAAGAGATATAGGCGGTATAGTTTTATAGTACCACCCACCCCCCATTTCCTTCACAGCTCCTTTTGTCCTTTTGTTACTACATTCTTTCTTACATTCTGTCCTTCTCCCTGTCACGTCTTTTTTTTCTTCTGCCTATCTAACTCTTTTAGTCTGTCTCTCTTTCTCTTTCTGTTGGATATGAGTATAAAATCTTGTAACACAAGACACATTACCTCCAAACCCCTGCTGCTATCTCTCCAAGACAGCAACACATCACTTCTCTCTTTCTGATCCCTCATAACAGCCTGAAACCATAAGCACACTGTTCCGTTTCCTGTCAAATACTGCAGTGTAATATTTAAAACTGTATTTAAGTGCAGCTCTGTGTGTGTGTGTGTGTGTGTGTGTGCGTGTGTGTTTCAAAAACACATACAAATTAACTCTTTACTACCATAACTCTTGCTACCTTAAATTTAATATGGTTCAAAAGTACTATTACATATGAAATTCAAATATAATTCGACATCACATTTAGCCATAAATAAAAAGAATTGCCATTACATCAAAAAATTGTGTAGAACCCTGGGGAGATGTGTTGAAGAATAGGGACACAGGATGTGGGCTTTAGAGTGTCTTGACTTTTATATTTATTATCTCTCCCTGTGTACTGGGGCACTTTTCAACGTCTTGTTCAGAAAATAATACCCTTTCCCTCTCACTTTGCAATACACAAACACCTAGCAAATAGAGATACATTAATTATTCACAGGTGACCTCTCATTCCTGGAATAACTTATTTCTTCTCCTGGACTCCACCGTCCATTTACAAACGGTGTATGACCACACCATAACCATGTGTCCTGTCAGTGTGACATGTACATGGATCTCAGTGACAGGTTTATCAAGTCAAAGGATGATGCTATTGCTAGAAAAATATCCTCCAAATGTCATCATTGGACAGAAGGTGAGTTGAGGAATTTGTATTCTGCAACATTCTGCTCTGACGTATCGGTGGAGGCAAATCCCATTAAAATACAATTTTCATTTTGTTCAGTTTTATAGCATGAACTTTTTCCTAAAGGATTGTTTTTATGAAACTATTCAGCAAGTTTATTCTTCTATTTAAGTGATAATTACATGCATTATTCAATCAAACAAATTCATTTGCATTAGCCTCATGAGATTTACACTGCTGTAACCACGACATTATTTTGTTGTTTATATGAAAGTTTTTTTCTCTGACTGAGCTATCAAACAAAGGTTTAACATGTTATTAGGCTGCAGGCAAACAACAGAATCTAACAGTGAAACAAGCATGAATAACAGTGCAACACCCCCGGCAGCTGGGGCAATGAAGCAGAGCTGAAACTCTTTATTTGGTTTTCAGGTCTGTCTGGCATGCACTAGGGAAAGTGTCTAAATCATTCCCAAAATCAGGATCAGTACAGTAAACAATTATTATTGGATTATATTGTTATGTTGGATTATGTTATTATGCCAGGAGTTATTATTTTCTGAACAAGATGTTAAAAAGTGCCCCAGTACACAGAGAGAGATGATAATTTTGATTTGATTTGGTAAAGCAGATTGAGCTGGTGTGGCTACTAGAAAGACAAATCAAGTTTACAGCCTCAAGACACAGAGTCTACATATTCTGGAATTAGTGAAATGGTTAATGTACATAGGTGTTGAGCATGAACAAGGGAGAAAAGCAGAGTGAATTTCATCCTATGAGACTAAAACAGCAGGACCAGAGTCATGTGGCTGTCCACAGCAAAACAGAGATTTGTGTTTTCCCCTCATCCAGCAAACTTCCAGCGTATAAAGACCTTGATAATCAGCTGAGTTAGCCGTATTAAATGAGGGCTAAAATCTGCAGAGCTGGGTGTTCAAGCACTGTAAACTGCCATTTTTACATTTCACAGCATATTCACAGGTTTTGGTGACTCATTGAACTTTAAGGCCAGTGGTACCCTAGAGCTTCTAAACGCACCATATCCCTATTAAGTTATGAAGCCTGGGACACATCACCACCGTACATCCCACTGCACTGAACACGAGTCACCAAGGAAACAGCTTTAATCATTTAGCTTTGATTCTCTTTCTATACCTCCAGAATCTTGCATTCAATTTTTTATGTGAATCAATTGGTCTTTGTGCACTTTATCTGCCTTATTTTTCAGAACTCATTACTCCATTATTTTATTTTGTGACCTCAATTGTTTGAACTGACTGTTCGTAAAATATACTCATGTACATTATTAAAAAATAGATAAAGGTCATGTCACATTTTCAAATCCACAAATACATAAATCCACGTAATTCTCAAAATGTTTATATCCTTTTCCTAACAGCCTGATGGCAACAGTCACAGACATAAGAATAAGGGATAAGAGAGTGAGGAAAAAAAAGAAGAAAAATAAAGAGCAGGGAATGGATAACTTTCAGCTCCTCATTAAGCACAACACAACAACATTAGTGCTTCTAGCCTGCTGACTATATGTATAATTCATTGTCTCATTTGCTATAAGACCAATGAAATTCACTACTGCATGTTTGCTCTTTTCTCCAAGCAAGTCTATTTTCTCAGTCTTATATGAATAAAAAGGAATAGCATCTGCAAATTTCACAGTCTGAAATTTGGATTCAATAACACTACCATCTGAATTTTCACATCTTATGTCTACACTGCCAGAATAACACTCTCTGGCAGAAGGAGAAAGAGCAGGGAATGGATATTGGACAATATGGGCTGTAAACATTGTTGATTCACATGCTTGAACATGCTTTTGTGTGTGTGTGTGTGTGTGTGTGTGTGTGTGTGTGTTAGCCATTCCAGTGATTTGATTTATTTGAAGCAGACCCTTAGGCCTCCATGGTGTGCTCCCTACTGGTTGAGAAAGACATTTTTACAACAGGCATCATTCTTACTATGAAAGCATGAAATTTATACTCAAACCCCAACTGCAACCATGGTTCAGAACTGTATTGTGGTGAGGCAGGTGGTTTAAACCCAACTATTCATAAAACCTGGCACTCACAAAAGCACTTAATCTCTTTTGCAGTTAAGATGCCTCAACAAACTTGGTTATTTCGACCCGATACTTTACTGACTGCGTGAAAAATGTGCTATAAAATAGATTTTTATATATTGATTGACAGTATTTAGCAGGCAAGTCGAATATGGTCAATACACATTGTTCTTTTGACTGGTACAATTTTTCATTGTAGGATTTCTTTGTCTTACACAACAAAACAACAACCCAGGCTGCCTTTGTACTGCTGGTGATGTACATGCATGCTGTGATGTGAAAAGAGCATTTACAGTAGGAACCACTACAGTAGGCTGCTTTTAAAACAGAGGCGGAACAGACCGCTAACACATACATGCAAAACATTACACTTTTTCTTCATTCTGTCATAAAACTCGTTAGTCCATAGGTACTTCCAGCAAAACTGAGCTACAGAGTCAGAAATTCAGGCACTGTTTGCGCTCAGATAAAGCTCTGAACACACGACTACAGTGTGTGTAGGCCCCTCTCGCTCTGAGAATACGCCTCCATACTGGCACATGTCGAGTGGCAATGACAAGTTTCCACTCATACTGCATCCTAATTTCCATCCTTGCACGTAGGTACACTGCAAGGATGTGACTCAAATAATCCTGTACAGATGATTTTCTGAATTTCATTTTTAACCATTTCTTGGTATACAACTGCAATCTTTGTTACTTGATTTGATCTCCTCTGTTAGTTCTAATGATATAGGAACTAACCCTTGCAGTTTGAAAGAGCTACACACCTTCATGAGCCGAGTAAGGTCTGCAGGGACAAGCAAGAGTTATTTCAAGGTACAGTAACGAGGAATTCGAATGATTCACAAAGGCAAATGAACTCTAACTAAATCCTAAATCATAACTGACTGAATTGAACACAGCAAGGTAAAACGGAATAGGTTTATGCATCTAAGCGAGTAAAAAGCTACCTCTTCGTAAGCGTGTCAGTCAGGAAACATAATTCACATCCATCTCTAAACTACAGGAACATTGTTCACCTCCTGATACTGTCACAAATGTGTATTAAATGGCAAATGAAACTGTATAATGAGGAATTTGACCATGCATTAATGTGCACCTATTATTTATGTATGAGAACCACTGTTTGCATGGATAATATTGTGTGCACACCTGTGTTTCTCTAATTCATTTTCCCCTACTCATTCAGACACAAGACCACGTTAGTGTCTTCTCTCCATATTAGTGAACACTGCATCTTTTCTTGTTCTCCCTGAGCCTTTAATAGTGCTTCGTTTATTACAAAAGAAAATAAGGAAACTACAAAAACCTTTGCATAGGATATTCAGAGCTAATATTGAAGATTAATCAGCAAATTATTAGAGTATTAAAGTATTATTTAATTAAAGTATTATTTAATGCCTGGACATGTGGAGCCATATGTAATACACAATATACAGCAAAACAGCACATTGAGCATGTATTTTTCTCACTGTGCATAGCAGTCCATAGATAAACCGAAATGTTCCCCTGAATACAGAGATAATACAGTTTTCATTTATTACATAGCCTTCAGGCTGTGATATTTAATTTTTTTAGGACAGAGAAATATAAGACGGAGAAACAGTAAGAAAGAGAGAGGAAAAAAAAGAAAAAAAAGATGCATGGTGGAGGCAAATGAAAGCAGAGTTGCAGAGCTGTGAAGTGCTGGAGGTGAGGACGCACCGTGAGTCTGCTAGGAATGAATTCAGAGCCAGAGATAAATGCCATTGACGATACCCCTTAAAAAGGAAACGAGAAGGTTTTGAAAATTGCAAAAAGAATTTGGAATGTGACTCATCCACGAACAGTGCTGTTACTTATCATATTTTTGTACTTATTAAGGTGACTCAGATTAACAGGAGGCACACGTGTATGTAAGGCTTTCGTTTGTCTCGGTCCCATCTCTCTCTCTCACTCTCTCTCTCTCTTTCTTTCTCACTAACACACTCACACCCAACCCTTCCATAATATTCACCTATTACGGTGTGATTTTAAACACAGAAAATACAATCAGTTGAGGTACCTTATATTCAGATTCTGTTATACATACAGACATTTATATAGCACAAACTCTCTCCTTTTCTCTCAGTAAAATTAGACACACTTCCATGCTTTGTCCAAAGGAGTAAATTGCCTTTTTATAAATGCTGAGAGAACAAACATCCTGAAACACGGCAGTCCTGATCAATTAATATAACCCATGGCCAGCCTTAGATAAAGCAGTGCAGCATATAGACTGAATACCAAATCAAATCATAGTCAGGATTATGCACAGAATAAATTACCCTCAATTAAATAGTTTCATTTTAAGCAGCATGGTATTGCAAAAATAGAGTCATTAATTATAGGTAAGAGTTACAGATTTCCAAATATGTGTGGCTTAAAAAAAAAAATTAACATTCCTAAATTCACGGGTTCAGAAATGAGCAGCATGATTTTGGAAATGTGAAGAGAGGCAACAAAACAATCTGGGTGTGGTGTATATCTGTAAAAGAGAGAGAGAGAGAGAGAGAGAGAGAGAGAGAGAGAGAGAGAGAGAGAGAGAGAGAGAGAGAGAGAGAGAGAGAGAGAAAACAAAAGAGCAGAACAGAAGAAAGAACTGAAGATTAGATGTCTCTTCATGAGATTCATCAGCAAAGTGTTATAATAGTAAACAGCCCAAGTGGTCTGATTATGACAATTTGAGAAACTATCAGTTACTCTTAAATGAGCACTGGCTAAGAAACTGTAAAATAGTGTGGGGAAAATATACACTTGATCTTCAATATGGGTCAGAGAGCTGGCTGGCAAAATAAATCCCCAGGCAAATTAAAAATCATAAAGTCTTGGCTATACTTTGCTGGAAGCTATTTAAAATGAATTTGAAGGAAATGAGACTTGAGGACATTTCTTTCACTCCAAGGACAGCCAGGAAATCCAAGGGAAGTCAACAACTGCCAGTCAAAGGCAGGTGTGATAAGTGCCAGTCAGAAACATGGAACTCTTCTTTAAAAAAGACAGTGCATAGCTTGGAAGATTTCATGATGTGGAAACAGTCAAAAAAAAGTCAACAAGTAAATGGTAGTAGCATGATGAAAAGAGCTGTGAGGAATTTGTTATGTGTGACTGAATAATCCTTTTGAAGAGTGTGCTAATTATATAAATGCATTAATTAGATAGAAGGAAAAATACACTTCCCTACTGTAAAAAACAATTAATTGTAGTTTAGTATACAGTAGGAAATACAAAATAAACTAAAAGAGCCAAGACTGACATGAATGATGTTCTTTTGTTCACCGTAAGGACACGGAATGGAACAGAGCGGTTTTGAAATTATAATGCTATACAAAATGCTATGCAGACTTTCACAGTATTAAACTGCCGCTATGCCCACTGACGTTTACTAATATGAGTTAGTAGCAAACATATGCCAAAAGAGCAGCCTTTTTTCTCCCTAATAAAACAGGAGATGAGACAAGTGGTATATTAGCATGAAATGATTTGTGTGGGTGGTCTGAATTCTCTGATTTTAACTAACATGACCACTGTTACTAACATGACTAACAAGGCCCTGCGCTTTCCCCCAATCTCACATAATCTCAGGATTTATAGAATGTCTCCGATTTCAGACAAGGAAAATAGGAATATGTTTTGTGCTCATTAATAGCAAATAATGCAATCATTATATGTTTGACAAGAATTAGCCTAGTATAAAGTACGATGCTGCCTGCCATGCAGATAATATGACAGCTGACTTAAAAAACAATTATAGTGATTTGATTTTTCTTTAAATGCTGGTACTTGTGCATGACTGTAGATCACCTGAAAGACAATCAGTTTACAACTATGCAAGTGATAATATTACTGTCACGGACACTCTTTTAACATAAAATAGTTGACATGTTCGTTTCCCTGTCATTATTAAGATATTGCTTCTGGATGATTAAATTGCTGTTTTTTGTTTGTTTATTATTTGAAACGATCAATTATAAGCTGGGAAAAAACAATACAATACAAGCCTAGTGTTACATAAAGAAGCTACAATTCTTCCCTGCTATTCGGTGTTTTTGACTACCCACATTCTCTATCAGACCAAACAGTGTGGTGCACATAAAATTCCTTATTCTTTAGTTGTTCATTCTTTGAGTAAAGTATTCATTCTCTGTGCACATCTACAGTATTTCTGATTCTAGTTATTTATTTATATCTTTATTTATTTTTCATTTGCCCAAGGCAGCACCTCTTGGAGGTGAAAAAAGATAAAGTGTGAAAACCCTGCAGGTTTTCACAAGCCGCCTAACACCCAACAGAGAGAAGTCCACACTCTTCCACTACGACACTCAGTATTGACAATAGAGGATTGTCTTTCTGCTGCTCTTGGATCTGTTTTCTCCAAATTTCATCCATATAAGTCCTAAGAAATCTTTGAATTAAAGTCTGAAGTGAAAAGACAAGCTCACTATGCAGTGTGTAAATCATACGATACAGAAAGATTCTGAAAGCTCATAAAAGATTCACAAGTGTGTTTTTCCCATAAGAAAATGGATATGTTTCTCTCATCAGGAAACTTGGATCCCAGGTAGTTAACCGTCCTCCCAAACCTCTCCCCTGTTCAGTGCCAAACAGCTTTGCTGTAGTCCTTTGAGAAGACAGCTAATACTATCTGTTTTAGTTCACTAGGTCACGTATCTTGAGATAAATTTCAGCATTGTGTTCAAATACGGAATACATGAAGGTGTATGCAAGTCAAAGGTTTTAAAAATACTTGCACGAGGTCTGGGTGCTATTCATAGCAGCAAACGTAAACATAGCAGATGGAGAGAAAAAAAAAATTAATATTCATACTGTAGAAAGCTGCTATATTCTGGTTAGAATTAAATTTGGTCAAGAATATTTTTGAAAAATAATTAAATAAATATAGCTGCAAGCAGCGATGACGGGCCTTCGCACGTTTGTTCGTCGCTATACGGTGCCTTCCAGAAAACAATGCACGGTGGGCAAGTGCATCAAGTGGGTAAATATCAGTGGACTATTTTATGTTGTTACTGACCCATTTGGGGACTGTAGGTAAATGAAACCCCACATTTTAGACAAATGGGGGCGCTAGTGAGCCACTTAAGAGACACACCTTTGTCTGACCTTTTTGTCCACACTTAACAGCCGACAAATGTGATGTATGTGTCAAATTTCAAGTTAATCTAAGCACACCAAAAGCCTTAAATATGGCTGAAAAAGAAAGCAAAGTTTGACGCTTTGCCATGTGAACAGCGTTCAAGATAGCAAAAATCCCTACGCAATTTATCATCTACAACATCTAAGCATCATGTTGACCACTTTTGGTGTCAATCGCATGAATCCTCTAGGAGGAGTATTTAAAAGTCCATTGCATGCAACTGTGAAAAAATCCACCTTTGTGACTGACACACTTCCTGGTGCCTGTTGGTGGCGCTATGTTTGAGATTCACAATAGGCACATCGATGCGATCGGAATCCTTGGCCGAACATACACACCGCGTGTCATCCCAATAAGACATTTTTTGCTTTAGATATTAGACATTTCCTGTTTCTCTGAATTCGCCATAACTTAGTCGCCTCGCCATGGCAGCACCGTTCGAGATATCAAAAATCCCTTCGCAATTTAGCAAGTGCAATGTCTCGGCATCATGTTGACCACTTTTGGTGTCAATTGCATGAATTCCCTAGGAGGAGTATATAAAAGTTCACCACATGCAACTGTTGTGACTGACACACTTCCTGGTGCCTGTTGGTGGCGCTATGTCCGAGATTCACAATAGGCACATAGATGCGATCGGAATCCTTGGCCGAACATACACACCGCGTGTCTTCCCAATAAGACATTTTTTGCTTTAGATATTA
Source organism: Tachysurus vachellii (assembly GCF_030014155.1). Classification (NCBI taxonomy): domain Eukaryota; kingdom Metazoa; phylum Chordata; class Actinopteri; order Siluriformes; family Bagridae; genus Tachysurus; species Tachysurus vachellii. The sequence goes on from NC_083473.1 coordinate 12,398,262, forward strand.
GACACTTCCTGTTTCTCTGAATTCGCCATAACTTTGTCGCCTCGCCATGGCAGCACCGTTCGAGATATCAAAAATCCCTTCGCAATTTAGCAAGTGCAATGTCTCGGCATCATGTTCACAACGTTTGATGTCAATCGCATGAATTCCCTAGGAGGAGTATTTAAAAGTTCACCGCATGCACTTATAAAACAATCCAAATTGGCCGACTTCCTGTTGGGCGGAGCTCATAGTTTAGAGCGGGAAAGTTGTTCGGGTCGATGAGATCTATATGCGTACCAACTCTCGTACATGTGCGTACATAATTGCCCGATCTGTGCACCAATGTTTGTTTTTGCATTACAGGGGGCGCTACAGAGCCCCCCTGCCACGCCCGTATTCCAACCTTTGTCCAATCCTAGTGTCGCGCGACTCTGACGTGTGTGCCAAATTTCAAGAGTTTTTGAGCATGTTAAGGGACCCCAATTGGCCAATGTGTGGGAAAAAATAAATAAATAAATAAATAATACTCCCGAGGAAAAACAATAGGACTTCGCACCATTCGGTGCTCAGGCCCTAATTACACATGTTCAAACTCACAACCTTCTGATTGGTAGCCCAACAACCTTAACCACTAGGCTACCACATGCCCATTAGCTTTGCCAGGGTGTTCTTACTGTGTTAGGAAATAAAGTTGTGCCAAGTATAAACATAGCTTTGTTTTCTGCAGCAGACTCTTCTGAGATCTTTTTAAGAAAGAATAACTTAAATATCTTTATTCTTGTCATCTGATTTAAAAAAGTGTGGAATATGTAATATGCTGTTCAGTCTCCATATGGAAAACTGAGTTAAAATGAAAAAGTTCTTCAAATCCAGTGCTTGGAAACATCAACCCAGTCTCCTAGAAAAACCTTCACATACAACTATGTACATAGCACACAAGCACATGATGCATATTGATGTATCAAACTTTCACGTAACTGCTCTGTGCATTCAGCACTTATATTATTATGCGACGATATCCTGAAGAATAATATGTAATGAATACTTTTACATTATTTTAAAACCCACTAAGCCCACTTGATGGAATTCAGTATGACACATAATTGGACTTAAAAGGCTCATAAAATAAGGCTAATTTCTCCTCTTCTCAGCACTAGTTAAAGAGAATCGAGCTTGCAAATCATCAGTAAAGATTTTTTTAACGACTTGTTAGATCATTTATTTATATTTGAATGCATTTTCCATGAGACTGGTTTCTAAACCTATCCATTTTAGAGTTTTCCCATTTTAACACGTCTATATTAGCTCATTGCTTAATTATTGAGCCACTTGTTAACCGAGTCAGGTGTATTAAAGCAGAGCTCAAGTCCTACTGAGCTCTGCGTGTGTGTGTTTATATCATGTGGGTGGTAGAAAAATGAGTGCTACTCAATTGTAGAGTGAAAGCTGCACTGTACGCTACATTTTAATGAAGTTAAATATATCAGATTTATACAATGTGTACTAAGCAAGCTGGTGATGTTTATAGAAATGGTCCTTCCTTTCTCTTTCTTGTAAGCCACAGATCTTTACTAAGACTGATTAATTAATTGGCTTCAGAATTGCTTGCTGGTAGCTGCTTTTTTCTAATGAGAAGTCAGATAAGTAAAAAGATATCACTGAAATACTAATTAGTTTCGTTCAGGGGATATTCTAAGGTGTTTTTTTAAAATAAGTGGTTCAGTCAAGCTAATGGTTCAATCGATATTGCAATTACTTTCCACACTGCAATCTAATGCTGATTAACAGAATTTAGGTTGCTACAGGTTGAACATTTTTGCCAAATGTTCATGGAACGTTGCTTACTTACTGAATGATACATATATATTTTTTTATTGTATTGGGATTACTGTGATATTTACAGTATTTGACTTTCTTGTAACTTTAGAGATTGTCTAAGGTACTGCAAGCACATAATACATCCATAGACAAATGTCTCGAAACCTGCAACAGGTGTCAGAAGTCGGGGAAGTTTGCACTTGAGTGAAATTCTTCATGAAATTGGGTTGTACATACCATGTACATTTTTTTTAACAGAATGCTGATTACCGAGTAGAAGATAAATGATATATTTAACTGTATTGATTCAAATCTTGATTAGAAACCATGACATTTAAAAAGAACCGGAAGATTTGTTCATTGGTTCATTAACAAAACAGCTTTTAAGTTTTCTTTGTACTATATAGCATTTTTCATTGCCATGAACATATCTTTATGTTGTCCATGTTTGTCCCTGGAATCATTCGGTTTCCCTGCTTCAGTAGCTACAGGGCTTAATAAATGGTATATAAAAATATTCTACAGTACACTATTACAAAATGAATTCACAAATCAGACATATAGCATATAAAAGGCTGTAAACATAAATGTTCTGCTTTTAGCACCGTTCTATTACATGGTTGACATCTTGTCATAAGTTCTACATGGTCTTGGTTTTCCTTTTCATTTAATTTTAGACACACGGAAAAAAGTTCCCAAGACTGCAGGGTAGATGTGTTCATGACAAACTGAGTCATGAAAAGTGCCATTATGATTTGCCAATTGTGGCAACACAGATATTCATTTGTGGTTAGCATAGGAGAATGTTTGCTGCACAAACACCACCAATTTCCATCTGCCCTGAGCTGCTCTGTTTCTGCACCAGCTGGTTCAGTCTCTTTCTCTCTCCTGGCTCTCTTTTATCCGTCTGCTGCAAATATTTTCAATATATTTTTGGTATTACAAACTGATATGGCTCTGGGACATTTTGGGTAATAATCAGGCTGCATGATATTCTCATACTCAACATTCTTTATTTCACTGTACGGTAAACTTTTGGTTTTGGGGTTGAGCTTGAACACATAAATCATTGCAAAAAGAAAAAGAAAAAACAACAACAAAACACACATAATTGACAAGAGGACACCACAGTTCTACAGGCCAAAACATTATGCAATACTATTGTAAATAGTCTCTAAAAAGACATCAGGCAACCAATTTGAAACCATTTTGTGTAATAACATTTAGGTGGGTATAAAAGCTTTAAGACCCTCATTCTGAGCAGTAAACATGTTTGACTTGGAAAGATAGTCTACCATGGTACATTATCCATTAGACCATCATAAATATCAGTGTTTATTTTTCAATAGGTACATAATGTAGAAATGTAGAAAAAAAATCAGTGGAGTTCCTCTTTGAACTGAGAAAGACTGAGCGTTTTCACCCTCCCTGTGAAATTTAAGGAACATGAATCTGTGCAAATGAGCAGTAAAATCTGTCACTGACTGGCCTTAGTACAGCCCTTACATAACAGCTATTTGATGTGGCAACTGAGAGAAAGGCAGACACACGCACACACACGTGTATAAAGGACAAAACAGACTGTTTTACTATCAGTACTTCAGAGTTTATGAGCTACTTATTCACACTACTATTATTCAAAGTGTCGTTTTAATATCTATCTAATGAGTTGTATTTGTCACCTGCAGTCAGGTAAGATAAGTGTAGCCTACACAGATAAGTAAAGGAAAGAAACATTGACCAATGCAAGACACCCATAAATATCCAGACAAGCCCTGTTCATGGTAAGTGGTCATTCGAGATGATTTTACTAATGTAACGAAAGGGCAATGAAATTTACTGCATGAGAGTTATGGTTCATAATGGATGCGGATGTCAGTGTTTACTGAAAAACTGCAGGAACAAACACAGTGTGTGGCTTGCTTTCATTATAATAGATATAATTAACTACAAAATATGACCTTCCTGTTCTTTTTTCCCCACCCATGAGAGCCAGTAGGCATTTTAGGAATCAAACAATGTGTCCAGGAGCAGCTATTTTTAAAATAAGTACAGCAGATGCTGATGAAGACAGTGTTCAGTTTTCATATATTCAACACTTTATTCTGACATGCTAAAATTCTTTCTTGTGCTGACCTACAAGCAGATCTAAAAATAACCAACAAAAAATCATTTCAAAGCAGAACAGCGAAATTAAGTACTAGTAAGCTTTAAGTCTAGTCGAGCAAAGGCTTAATCTTAAACCGACTATAAATATATATTCATTCATTCATTCATTTTCTCAGGCGTCATCGGGCATCAAGGCAGGATACACCCTGGACGGAGTTATAAATAAATATATATTTTTAAATTTCACATTGCCAGGGTCACATTGACAGCACCAGTGCTTCTTTCAAAAGTAATAACTGTTACACATTTACTAATCAATACATTTAGCTCCGGGAAATAAGGAGATTAGACCAACAGAAGACAAGTGAGAAAAGAAATGTGAGAAAGCGAAAATGAGAAATAAGTGAATGTCTGATGGAAGATTGCAAGCGCTTCAGCAGACACAGCCTCTGTCCTCTCATAAGCACAACAGGGGAGTAATTACCCAACTGCCTCCTGCCAGCAACTTACAAACAAAGCCAAGTAAGTAGCCTATAATCAGAATTCTTCCCGCACATTGTTAACCCAGCACATTTCAACTGCATGCCTGTGTGTGCACAAATGTGTGCCATGTCAAGCTCAGAATATAAATAAGCAAGTATAGGAAACACTTAGGATACTATGCTCTCCAGACAGGGTGTGGTGGTATTACTGCAGTGTCTGCTGAAGAGAGGACACACTGACCTTAATCACAAAGCCATGCACTAGAACCAATTTTTTCCAAAACCCCCTCCAGGATAAAGACACAGGAAGTTCCCTGTAAAACCTGGATCCTACTCATCCTACCAGTGATGGATTTGTAAAAGAAAAAGTGATGTCAAAGTATTTTGTGGTACAGCGTCCTATAACCAGGTATCTCTTCACACAAGAATTAAAGGTCTGTATAGAAATCATTTTGGACACTTAAATGAATTCTGATCTGTTACATAATGTAACATCACAAACCAGATGTTTGCCAACATCTAAATCCGTCCTGGAGAAACTAAGGTGGCAGAAAGTACATCTGTAATGGACCTGCAGGCAAACAAAAGTGAGAAAAAGAAAAACTGTTTGTCTGCATGATGCATATGGATGCTGAATGTACAGTGCTGTGTGGTTAGTGATTTATGAGCATATGAGTAATTCTCTTGGGAGAAAGTGGAAAGGTTATGAACACTGAAGCTTTCATATTTCAGTATAACGTACAATGCATCTAACTTTCTGCATTTTACATGGAATGGAAAAGAGAACATTGTGAAACATTAAGGCAGAAGAAAAAAATGAGACAACATCCAAAAGTAAATAAATAACTTTCCCTAATATTATTTGACAATCAATAAATTTAATATTAGGAAATTATTATGAACAAATATCAACCAGAAAGTGTCTCAGAATTAACTTGTCTAAGGTAAGTCTACAGAAAGAAGCGTAAGTGCTGGAAAGCTGAAATAAAGCTACACTTTCAAGTTCCATATTAAGGAGATTTGTATCCTACAGTAAGCCGTTGTGCTGTCAAGCTGAATCAAGGTATCAGGAAACAATTCTACATGTCGATGCAACATCCCTTTATCCCTTACAAAATCTTTTTATTTTTTTAAATAACTAATAAGACTAATATATGTAAAAACATTTGGTCTGATGAACATACACAGCACAGCTAATCAAAGCCTTTAAATGAAGGTAAACTGTCAGTTTAAATGTTGTTCTTTTGGCTTCTTCCTCTTCTGAGTCATCACAGCAGATCATCTGGTCCAAATATTAGATTTGGCAGAGGTTTTGTACCAGATGCCCTTCCTGACCCAACCCTCCCATTTTATCCAGGCTTGGGACCGGCACTGAGATTAACCCCTCAGCAGCTGGGTTAGTTCCCTGCCCAATAATTGAAACTGGCCTGCAGCAATGAGAGCGTGGGATCTTGCCACAGGTCCACTAGGGAACAAACTGCCAATCTGAATAGTTTTCAAAAATTATAACCAAAATCACTGGCTTCCTAGCTAATGTAGGTCAAATTGAGTGTAGCTAATCACAAAATGGCACTGTAGCTAAGCTTTTCTGAATGTTGAGCCATGCACAAGTAATTTAATGTTACCTAGTTGGATAGTAAGAAATAAGTAAATTTCCACATGGGTACCTTAAAACGATACACAGTTGGTCTAAAATACAAATCTCACTGTAAGGTAACAAATATTAATAGTATTAAAGCTTGGTCAGCGCAACACAAGTAAGATTTTTTTCATTGCTAAGATCAATAAGTAGTTGCAAATGAAAAGGCAAATATAAATATTGCAGTGTAGCAGGTGGGAGGCGTGGTTGAGCGTGGGTCTACACTGACAGGAAGATAAGGGCTTGGGGGTGAGCTAAAAATTATGTAATATCTCTAGATTTTAGAGTTTTAGTCTCTCCTTGAGCAGTGAGCTGTGTGTGTGTGTGTTTTTGTGTGTGTTTGTTTAGTCATGAGCAAAGCTGTGCCAAAGCCATGAAGAAGCAAGATGGAAAGCAGCAATGTAATTTGTTTTGCACCACCAAGTTGAAAACCCAAGTTGAAATGGTCAGCTAAAGTAAATTTGATTTGAGCAGCTCAAATCAAATTTATAAAATTAAAAAACAGCCAAGTACACACACACACACACACACACACATATCTATCTATCTATCTATCTATCTATGTATATATATATATATATATATATATATATATATATATATATATATATATATATATATATATATATATATATATATAGAGAGAGAGAGAGAGAGAGAGAGAAAGCGAGAGATGATAATGTTGAAATACATTAAATCAGGCCATAGGGAGTACTAATTTTACCTTTAGATGACCTCTGTGGGGTGGCTGAAGCCTGCGTGAGACAGGACTTTTCAATTTCACACAGGTCATTTTTTCTTCATAGAAAAATGGAAAGAATATAACCATTGTCCTTGATATAACTGCTCTCACAGATGCAATTTCTTTCTGTACTTGTCAGCTGAAGATTGTCAAAGACCGAGTGAACATGTAAAAAATTTTCCTTAGCAAGCGATTGTATAGATCAGATTTAGGCAAATGCCAGTTAGAACAACTGAGCATTCAGTTCCCTATTTATTGAGTACAGCCATTTTGTATCTACACTCTCTGGCCTTATTACATGCAAAAATGTCAAAGTTTCTCCACTGAGGCTGTAGAAATTATGACTGTAGCCTCTGTTCCTATACACATCAAATCAATCCTCCTTTACCCTGTATTGGAAAGGAAAAAAAAAAAACAGCAGATATATGAGTGAAAAGCATACATACTTCAGGTTGTCCTGATATCAGAAAATAATCCACTTCATGATGGTCATTTTTTTTTCCGATAGCAAAAATCCTTTTGAGTTTCACTGCTTGCTTATCATTTCAAACTAGATGTGACAGCAATAGTGATTTGTACCCTTTCGAATACACCGTCCAACTGAAAGCTTTGTCAAGAAATTACAAGCTTACACGTCTTACTAGACTGGTAAATTATTTGATGATAACTTTCAAATCTTACAATAAGCCTAAATTATAAATTTTAGAGTGGTCAAGACTACACAGAAATTTCTTAATGTTCAATATACAACACAATGGCATTGTTATTCCACAATGTATGTATGTATGAATGTATGTATGTATGTATGTGCATCACGTATGCACTTAATATAACCAGAACACTGCAGCTAGCTGTTGGCTGACTATTCTTGACCCAGTAGTAATAGTGAGGTGATTAAAATTTCCAGCAGCGTTGCTGCACCTGTTACATTTGTATTAGTGCCACATACCAATAACATGTCATTAGTAAGTCAGGATCACTGCTGTGCTGAGTATGATTCACAATGCAGACAGGTCAGCAGTGGTCTTATACTGTAGTATTGCCATTCCATGTATTGGCAGGGTAGTGGGTGTGGGGGTGGGGTGTGAGTGAAAACAGTAACAGTAATATATGAGTAATGTGCAGTTAATAAACTGGCACACCGTCCAAAGTGTGTGGGGGTGTTGAAAAAGTCATCAGATGTAATTCTCAACATTAAAACATCACACTTCACCTTTCACAGATGAATTGATAAGGCAAAGCCCTAATCAGTAGTATCAAAAGAATCATGTAACTTTAATAAGAACAAAGATTTTTCTTTAATCTTTTATCCTTATTTAAAGAATGTCAAGCATGCTTTTCATTTCAAAATGTACCATTTCTACCAAAGTTAAGCTTAAGTACAGTCCATTCTGAATTCTTTGGGGTTGTGTAGATTTGGGTTAGAGATAAGGAACTCAGATTCAACACAGTACAGTGGTGCAATACTGTAATGTGTCCCATTTAAGGTTGAAAATTATTCTCTCATATGCCTTGCTACATCTACATTGGAGCGATTGCAGCACTTAACCTGATGCCCTTAAGAATTTCACTCTGCAGTTGATAGACTGTTTAGCACATTTCAGCAACAGCTGTTTTGTTCCTGAGATGAAAACTTTCATATTAATGTGTTTATGGCACAGGTGCTCTACCCTGCTGTCTAACCGGTGACAATCCAACATCCAACCTACCATTAAGTGTCAACTACTAGCCTTCATTTAAAACCTGTCACATGTTGCTGGTCTATATAACACCTTATTTTCATCAATAAATATGTTCAAAAACTATCTATGTTCAAAGAAAAGGGGCAATTTGACTGGCAGGGCAGATTATCTTTTCCATACCCTAATACAAGATTATCCTGTTTATTCACCAGCAAGTGCTTTAAATATTTTTGAATCAATTTAAAAATGTGAACTTTGCTTCTGTCTGGAAACCATATCTTGCTGTGAAAAGCTCAATGTCAATGAGAGCAAAAATACAGAACATATATATAGGAATGCAGAAAGGCAATGACACAGCAACTTATAAGACACTGAAGATAGCCAAGACAAGTGTACAAAAGATATCAGACATTCCACAATCTGTGGGTGGAACATCTGAGGCTGACACTAACCTAAAAGCAACATGTATTATTTATATGTTATGGACACTGGCTTTTGCTTTTTGCACACGCTGTCTCACATTTCATTCGATTGCTGTTTTGCACAATACTTTACAATACCTCATGTAACTGCTGCTACAATTCTAATGTGTTCATTCCTGTATTTTACACACTTAATACTGATTGAACATACAGTATTTACACTGGGCGGTGCTGTTTTTGTGTATTGTCCTTTGTGTATTGTCTTTTGGGTAATGTCTTGTATTTTTTGGTTGCACTGTCTTTTTTGGCTTTTGTCTTGCTCTGTTTGCACCAGGTTGCAAACTATCTTAAGTCCTTATAGCTCTGTCTATGTTTGATGTAGCACCATGATCCTGGAGAAACGTTGTCTCATTTAACTGTGTACTGAAACAGCTATATACTGTATGGTTGAAATGACAATAAAAGCTTCTTGACTTGACTTTTCTCTAGCTACGTACACATCAACATACTGGGAGGTCTATTTTTAAATCTGGTGTAGGTCTAGCTGACCATGGGTATCTACTGTACACTGCCTTCATCTTCAACTTCTTGTTTATCACATCCAGCTTTGCTTTTTTTACCGACTCACATTCGCAGCCAGTGTGACAGTTTGTCACATAGAACTTCTCTGACCATCTCTCTCCAAAACTGCTCCTAAAAGAAAGCAGTTATCCTAGTTGCAGAGGGAATCAACACTTCTTTATTGCCTAATGGTAAAGTGCTTATTATTTATTATTCCTTTTTTTAATATAAGTATTTACCCCCACAATTCATTTCAGTTTTCTCTGTGTAGCTAGAGATACACAGGGGAGTGCTGTGTGCTGGAAAAAGGACCTCAAGATGCAAGCTGAGAAAAATTGATGGTTGCTGGTATGAGGACACACCACGAATATTCTTGTAGCAGAAAGAAGTGATGGAGAAAGGTAAAATGGGACATACAACCGCTGACCTGATCTGCGTGGTACAAAGCTATCTGAAATACAGGAGAGTCATAGTCTTATTTTGTGTGTAGCCAGAAGCAGTGTAAAAACATCAAGGGGGACGTCTACTTCAGGTGAGAGCTTATTAGTGAAAAACACACAAAAGCATAAGCCCTTGTTATTCTTGTTCATTTCAGTAGCTTAATTACCTGGACTGAAACAGATAAACAGCTCAGCTATCGTATCAAGTACTGTGCCTAATACAATTAGCTAAAAATAAAACAAACTCGACTTTCTCCATAGCAACCTCTTGCCAATGAGGCTCTGGAGCACACTAGGTTCCAAGATGCAAATAATCATGGGAGATTTTGTGCACAGACGTATTGGGGGAGTGAGAGGTGCCAATTGTGTCACTCATTCTGCTATGCACATACTCACTCACATACAGATATATGGACAACACAAGAGATGTGTCTCACGAGAACAAGCTAAACATCCAGCACAGAAACAAAGGAAGCTGTTTCCCAGACAGCCTCCGGGGAGATAAAGTCTGTTCCAAAGCACACTTCCTTGATGAATAGCTCCAGATGGGTAAATATGGAGGACAGAAGAGGACTGAAAATTTTAATTTAGACTACAAACAGAACTACTGGTGTACATTGGTGTTGTGTGATTTGTGCTATTTAATAAAGACAACAAATATGTGCAAAACATGTACAATTGCTGTTTTCAACATTGAGAGAGAAAAAAAGATGTTTTAAACATACAGTGAACCAGCAATTATAAAAATGTACATAATAAGAACAGCACTACCTCTAAACATAAAAAAAACTATTCTAATAACTTTATGAAACTCCTGAAACAGATGTCCTTTTCTCAATCTCGCACTTTAACCTCTGAAAAATCACATTCCACTTTATCTCAAAATATAACAGTCTATTGGTCTATTGGGCCATAATGTTAATTTGTGTTTTGACTGAAAAACCAATGTCTAATGATTCCACCTTGCAAATCATCCTGAACGGAGGTTTGATTCCAAAAGTAAAGTCAATTCAACACTCACCTACCTTTGGTGTTCCAAGGGATTAGAACTCATTCAATAAGCATGATGAAACAATAACATGTTTTGCAGTAGCAAATCTTTAAACAGTAAACAGCAAACTATCATAGCTTACATGATTATATATATAGATATATACACCTCATTTAGAATAACATGAATAAAACAACTCGATAAGAACTCAAACTGCTCCCTCAAAATGCAGTGGAAATTTAGAAATCACCAGGCATATGTCCAACAGTAAACACTCCTTCACTGTGTTCATGACATTAAATATTCACTGTACAACTGCATGACTCACTGCTCCATTTCTGGACCACTATAAAAGAAGCGTGTCATCCAGAAACATGACATTTAAAGCCTTATGTTTCCCAGTCATTGCTCTACATATCGTCACCCAACATGGGACCAAAAACTCAGTGTAATCAATGAGGGACTAATGATACTCTAATTACGGCCCTGAATAAACACTTTCATCCTCTCTGGGAACCCATGTGGTTTGATGGAAGAAGATGAGGGCTTTTAGTGACCACTGACTCATCTGCCCTTATCTTTATTGCAAAAAAAACAAAACAAAACAAAACAAAAACAAGCAGAAAGAAAACATTTTTTAGATATTTCTTAAAATGCATTTCTGCTTTGCTTTTAATTTATTCACAGTAACTCATTTTTAAAGTCCCTCAATGTTTATCTGGCAGGATAAAGACCATCAGCCCTCCAGGTTGAGTAAACCTTACAGTGGCTACACATTCACTCACAAAAAACCATGAGGATGCCTGATTGATGTTGCTTAGTAACAGGAGTGCAGGACCTGATTGTCCTTGCCATGTAATGGGAATATGCAGACCTCTAGACAAAGATGCAGACATGACCCTACTGTATATGTTACAGCATCTCACTGCACATTTTCTCTGCATCACTTATAAAGTTAATCATTCAGATTTAACTTTAGTCTTTTCAATTGTATAACATTTTCTGACTTTTTTGCCATTAAACTAAATGCAGTACTGTTAGCCTTTTGATGAGCAATACCTGGTTTTGCCAGACATAGTGCTTGAAGTTAAAAAAAAAAAATTCTCCCATATGCTCTTAGAGTTCTTTAAGAGGCTCCTGTATGCCTTTTACACAGGAGTGGAGACTGTCTAGTGATTCTGTCATAAAGGCCGGATTGATGGATTATTTCTGATATGGTTGTTCTTATGGTAAGTTCTCCTACCTCTGCAGAGGACTTCAGTATATCTCTTAGGGCCTTTTTACACCTGGTCACTTCATGTGTTTTCTCTGATCCGATAGCTATCTGATTTGTTAAAACTGTTCCATTTACATTAGGCCACATAAATGCGTCTTGGTGAATTGGATATCAATCCGATCTTTCTACTCCCGCCCAAAATGCAAATATATTTTACCTCATTTCCGAGGGAATTGAAATGGAACACGGTTTGGTGTATGCGGTTTTCAGAATGCATTCAAAAAGAAGATGAAAAAACTTGTTACAATGGTTATGTTACAAAAAACAGCATTTACTGTTTGCTGCATTTTCGCTGGCAGCAGCAGTGCATTTTAAGACCCAACGAGACACCTGGGTGAAAGATCACTTGCAAATGACATACTTCCGTTTGGGAGGAGTATAGCGCTGACGTATGTGGCTTGAACAACCACATTCATTTACACCTGTCCGGTTTCATATGAAATGCGTCCCAGACCACCTCCTGAAGTGGTTTAAACGATCGGATTTATATCCATCTTGAAACTGAAAACATTTTCAGTTTGCCATTATTAGCTCATGTGTGTAGAGAAATGCCAAAAAGTCATTTTGAAATTATATTTCCATTTCAAATTAAAACAACACAACAAAATATACAAAAAGGGCTCTAAAACATTCCGAAACCACTGTATTATTGCCTTGTTCATAAAATACAAGTGACCACAAACATGAATATTTCTCTCTGGAGAATATGTAGGTATAGAGCAATTCTGCATTTTCCAAACAAACATTCTAACATGGATGACAACCCATACCAATTCTATACTGTTTTCCTATTAAAAAAACAAAAATAAACCCTTTGGCAATAAGACCTAAAGAAAATGATGAATCCTACATACAATCAAACTGTAAAAAGTAGAATAACACTAAGTTTTAAGTGCATGTCTATTTGATTTTTAACTTTGAGATGTTTTTGTGCCAGCAGAATACAGATTTTTACACTGATAATAGACCTGGAGTATATCCTACTCACGTGCATTCAAAATACATTAGGGAATGTATTTTAAATAGTATTTTATTCGTTAATAGTTTAAAAAAAGGAAAAGACCAAACACTGAAACCTGTGCTTCCATTAAGTCAGCTATTTCCTAATTATCCTTATGGTGACAGTAATGAGGCCCTAAAGCTATTACTGGTAGATTAGCTCAAGACAAAAACATAAACAGGAAATGTGATACTTATTCTTCAACACACACAGTTATGCACAAAGAGGACTTGAATTCTGCTCATACAATTAAAGATTTTAATGATTGTTGCGTTGTTCTCTATCAAAACAATATTTGTGAGTCCTGCATCATCAATGTTATAGTTGTGGCATGTGGAAGGTATAGCTGACTCAGGAGCCATTCTAGTGTCAGTGAAACTGTACAGTACTTAGTCATGATATGGCTATGACTGCATAAAAAATGCAAACGTACATGATGTTACGTAGAACTTTGCTGAGCAATTTACCATTATATTTCCAAATGTTTGTGGACACCTGTCCTGCATACCCATGTCAAATTTTACTGTGAAGCTAACCTTCAAAAGTGTTTACCTGAAACTGGAATTTCAAATGATCCATGGCTAATTTAATTTCTTCCATTATTTTATGTTCCTACATATGATCCATTTTTTGTTTTGCTTTGTGGTTATGACTGTTAATCACAGATTCAGGCATTGTTTATTTCTGAGGTTCTTATTATGTAATTTGTTTCTCATTGTGTACATGACATTTTATTTCAAATTTTACTGTGCAATGTGATATTGCTTGTTTTATATGAACTGAATTGCAAATAACAGATTTTAAACAACAGTATAACTGTAAAATTGCAGCATTGGTTGTTATAGAAATATACTGATACTGTCCATTGCAGTAAGTATGCTTTAAATATTAATTACTGCAATAACCTGGCTACTCCACCACCAGTAAATAATTATACATTTACAAGATGCTTTCTACAGACTATTCCCTAAATCAAGGGTATTCAATGTTACCTTTAATGAGACAATGTGGCTCCTGTTGTGGGCCTCATTATTTAAATGTTTTCTTTCTCCATCGCAGAACAAAAAAAATTGCAAGATATTTGGCTTGACTAAAATGCCATATAGATGGCACCATAGATTAGGATGTCACATGGCTGTATTCTTTAAGGTCATTCTGAGGAAAAAAATTACGTCACTTTGAAAGGAACAAATTGAAAATGGAATGACAGAAAGAAAGAAAACTACCATATGTCATCAGAAGCTCATCTCTGAGCTTACAAGCTGTTCCAAATGATGAGACAAATTTCCCAATGTGGCATTCCACCAGATTTCTCACACATTGGCCTCCTATGCGACTGGCAAGTTATTATACATTGCATATCAATAAGGAAGCAGATAAAGCATAACCTTTAGCTTTATTCACTAAAAATAAAGAAGAAAATATAAAAAAGACATAAGTTCACATTATCACACAAGCTTATACATGCACACAAAGGCACAAACACACATGCATATACATGCATACATACATACATACATACATACATACATACATACATACATACATACATACATACATCAAGGATTCGATCCACACAATGCTGACAGGGAGAGAGAATGTGCAAAGGTGTCTGTGATTTAAAGGCAGGCTGTTTGTGTATATTCCAAAGTGACAAGTTTTGTGTCCGTATTTTATTTGTGTTAGCTTTATGAGGTACTTTTTTCAGTTTTAGCCATTGTACTCTAGTATACAAAGGTATATAAATACAAACAGATATAACACATGGATTTTATTGGCCTTTTTTTTTATCATTTTTTTCCGTCTCAGCATATTTGCTTAGTATGTATTGGTGGTAAACACTTGGTGTGCTCTCTGATCTCTGGATTATTACAGCTGCAATGCTCTTAGGTATTCAGGGTTTGGGTGTTCATTTATACCGTTACTGCCCACTCAGTTTCAGTAGAAGAGCTTCCACAAGGCCATTAGCCTGCTATTGCATTCTGCATTCAGATGGGAAGATGTATGTATGCGTGTGTGGTTTACCTGTAGCAGCAAACATTTTTGCCAGCAGACCAAACACAGAACCAGAGTTGAATTTTAATGCAAATACTACATCCTACTAGTTGTTATAAGATTCTGGGTTTTATATATTAGGAACGTCTCTTTATGTCATTTGAAAATGAGGCACATCATTTGATCAGGTCAGTTTGAACTCCTAAAAAATAACAAAGAAAGAAAAGGAGGATGAAAGCAAGAAAAAAGAGCAAAGAAACAGCTATTAATAAACTGGCAGACAGTTTGGAAAGCTCCCAGATGGCAGCAGTGAGAGTTGCTCTGGTGAAGTTTGATGGGTTTGGTATTGATACAGTAAGAGGTGTTTCTGGCTGTGCCAGGTCTCTCTGCCCCTCTCCTCACATATACAGGCTATTCACAGGAGGTCAATCAGATAAAATATTCACACGTTAACTATGACTCTTGTTTCTCCAGTACCCTGCATCTAATGACAGGATAACAGGCACAAAAGAGCAACGATATTCATTAGTTCATAAGAACAAGGGTAAACTAAAATCATTTTTTCATGTGTCTGTTGGATTACTGCTGTGACGCACAAGCTTTGGACACACAAAAGGCTTGAAGAAAAAGCTAGATCTACATAAACATACACTGAATATAACTCTATATTTATGCAAGAGATGTTACATATTTCTTTACAAATTATGCTTTAGAAAAAAAACAACTAATCATCTTCTTTGTAATCACCTCTAACAGCACTCTCTGACATTTTAGATCAGAGGTATTGTAGTGAACATTTATCAGAGTTATTGAGTGCCTTATAAATCAATTCAGTGCATTACTAAATATTATATAAACTTTTCTCATCATGGAGGTCTTCAGTGTATGCATATAATTTAATTTTGTTATTATTAACAATGTAAAGAATTGTACACAATAGAATCTGTGCAGATCTGAATGAAACAAGTCAACTTTGTTTAAACAAAAATTGATAAATGTATTAAGATGATAAATGGCACAGACACACTATAAAGCTGAATGACACCTGACAGTCAACTGTCCAGTTCATCCCAAAGGTGTTCACCCCACTGGCTGTCATAATAAACCTTACTATGTGCACAGGGCCAGTGTCATTTTAGCAAAGAGGGATCCTAAACCTACAGCATACAAAGACATCCTAGACAACAGTGTGCTTCTAATCATTAGTTTCACTTTAGAATAAAAAAAAATATTATTGAAAAAACAGTGGGAAAATACCATGATATAAAAATGTCAGCTAGTTCAATGTGACAACTCAGTGGTATACAGCCTACACATAGATTTGTTTTTCAATTTTGCTTTCTAAGGTTAATAGGCAAACACAATCTGCAAAAAAATAAGATTTTACTCTCATACAGAATTAAAGTTGGAAAAAAATTCTAATTACTGCAGCAGAATTAAGCACACTTCATTAACAATTATAATGAATGCTAAAATATAAATATCTTTCTCTCAAATAGTTCTTTCCTCACAGGAGACTTGAATATCAGGAACCACAGAAAATTCTGGTATCTTCTTTAACTATTGTTGTTTCACTTATCACCCCAGCTTGTAGTACAAACACACTGACTAACACAAATATGCTCCAAACCACAAGCTGATCCCAATGTGAGCTACATCTGGCTAACTTAAACATATTCTGATTGCTGTGTCCTTTTTGATTTTTATTGAAGTGGTCAAATGGCTTTTAGCTTGGTATGATGCATCACTGTTCCCACTCACATTGCCGTGGTTGATGAAGTTGTGCTTGTGGGCTATGCGCTGGGCCTCCTCCTTTCCCCCACGTATGTGAACGGCCCAGGAATTGGTGTACACACCTCGGCTGGATACAGACTGTACCATCAAGCTCAGGAGCAGCAGACTGGATCTGAGCTGCAGCAGGAGCCAGCGGACCTCCATGAGCACCACAACCACAAAACAACTGTGAAGAGAAATATTTTGGCATAAGAATGCATCTGAGCATGTTCGTGTGGGGCCTTGCATCATTATCTAAACAGCTTTATTTGTCTCTCTCTGCCTCATACAATACCACTGCAACCAAAACAAGAAAAACAAAATCTATACTAATGTATATTGAGTGATAAAGGATTAAATCATGCACACAGCGACAGAGATTTGCTGCTAACTGGGGGAAAATCTTTTACAGATTTCTTTAAGGTTATCTGCCATTTCTAAGAAAAGGAAATAACTGAAAGATCATACAATAAAATTAATAAATGTGCTTGCTTGGCTGTTTCCTAGAATGCATAAAGCAGAAAGACAATGCAGCATATATGTGAACATTATCTGTTTAAAGAGTAACCTAGTGGTGTCAGTGAACATTTTGCTAATACCATGATGATCAACCACAGATGCTCATGAACCATTAAAACATAATAAAATAAAATAAATAAATAAAAAGGATTGGTTGTATGGATAAGTTGGAGTGATTAAGGTGTAAAATCTATCTGAGCAAAATGGCTGCAAAAATGGCTAAATAATAATGTTAAATAAAATGATCTATTTATAGTATTTTTGCCATAAACAACAAGCTTATGAAAATACAGTACTCAGTGCACTGTGTAAAAGTGATTGACAAATAATAAATAAAAGACATCTATGTAGGATTAAACTAAACCTAAGAGGGAGTTACAGAGTCAAAAATATGAACAACAAAATGAACATTCTTTATTTTCTGCTTATGCTCTCTTGTTCTTGCTCCAGGGAAGCTCTCTGCAGGATCATGACACAGATGAGATGTTGTTAGATTCAAGCAGGTCTATAGAGACTAGGTGGTTATGCTGAATATGGAACAAGCTCATTGTTTCCCCAGAGCCCGCTGCAAAGTTGTACATCTCTCTACAAGAGGAAAAAACCCCAAGCAATAGAGGCAGAATAAAAAGCTGCCCTTGGGCCCTATTTTGGCAACAACTGAGATAAAGAGAAAGTACTGCCTTTATATTTTCATTCATAATGCTAAATTACAGACATCTGTCCTTTGATCTCAGTTAAACTTTGCTAAGAAATGTTTGTCAAAATCAAAAAATAATGCACATTAAACCATTGTATCCATTGTAACCTATTATGAATGTGTATCAGAAATGTGTGCAAAGTTAGAATGAAAATAAATGGCACAGCAGTGTGTGAGAGAGTACAAAGAGAACTTCAAACAAACAAACTGTCACATCTGCAACCTGTATTGCTGTGCTCATTAAGTTCAGGTACCGTGCAGTGAACTGAGAGAGAAAACTAAGCTACATGCCCATCAGTGAAACTCTCGGAGGAGCGATGGTAGAGAATGATGAATGACTGTAAAAAAGAAGCGAGACAGCATTTCTTTATACTAAAGCAAATGTGCAAGAAACTGGAAATTAATCAGATTATAAAATAGGTAATAAACACATTATGATTTTTTTTTTCTGCTAGCATCCATTCTCTGTCTCTCTTTCTCTCTCATGTACACAATCAATTGCCTAATTGGAAACTTTCTACCAATATATTTAGGATATTCACTCACCCCATCTATTTCGGTAGCAGTTAAAGTAAAATATAACAGCAGGTGGATACTGGCTAACATAGCACATCATAACTTTTTCATTTCTCTGCACCTAATGGATGGTGCTACTTTAACATGCACTCTGATTCTGTCTGAATCAGAAACAACATAGTATCAGTATAACATACACAATAATATAAGTTCAATTAATGTACAAAGGTTTAACATGCATTGAAATAAAATTAATGATTCTCTTTCACAGAAATGCAAAGCGAAGGCATAAGATAAGATCCTAAACATATAAAACCTTTAATTGAAGCACAGATATTCTTTGACCAGTAACAATGTAGTACCACAAAACAGTCAAAATAAAATAAG
This sequence comes from Tachysurus vachellii, assembly GCF_030014155.1. Classification (NCBI taxonomy): domain Eukaryota; kingdom Metazoa; phylum Chordata; class Actinopteri; order Siluriformes; family Bagridae; genus Tachysurus; species Tachysurus vachellii. The sequence continues at coordinate 12,417,290 of NC_083473.1, forward strand.
ATAAAATTCTGTATTACTGTGATAAATACCTATGGCACATCTGTTAAAGGTCAAAACTATTTCATAATATCTGTGTTCCATGAAAAAAACATGCTGCCAAATTTGTTCCTAGACTGAAGTATTAAACTAAAAATAATTAAAATATAGCATTTCATTGTTAATAACATGCTTTTAATTCTGCTTAAAATGATAGCCAATGTTGCTTTGTCTATATTACAGTTTTTTGGCTTTCATGTGGAAACTACATTTAACTGTCAGCTGCAGAGAACAGAACAAACTGGAAAAATCAATCTGGTCATCTACACAGTGCAGCCCCAGCTAAGTGTTTGGAACACTGTGTGTCGAAGGTAATCATGTGTACTGAAGTCAGTAATTGATACTGGACTGTCACAACAGAAATGCTTCAAATGATATATTTGCAAAAAGGTTAACTTATAACTGAACATTATAGGATATTGTAAGCATAGTTCACTGTATTTCAAAGAAATGCCTATTTTTATGACACCAAACAGTCCCTTATGAAATTCAAGTTACTCAGTACATCAGATTTCCAGCTCCATATTAGAAAAGTAGGCAATTATATAAAGGTGGGACTTAAGGAAGGTTAATCTGACATAAAATTTTCCTGTACACAAAGGGATATGCCATTCATTGATCATGTCATCTATGCCATGCCCCCTACTTTCATGAGACCTATGGCAGCTGATTGGTACCAGTTATGACTAAACAGTGAGATATTTTACACTGACATAACAACATATAGCAAATTTGTGCTCAGCAGTTGATCTTTAAATGCTCTGACAATATAGATTGTGAGCACAATATTTGTTAATGCATAAGAGAACAAAGTGGTGCACACCTAAAAATCTGCAAAAAAAAAATTGTGTTTGCAAACCTACTGTTTAATTTAAGTTTGAGGGGGAGGTTTAAAAGTGAATGCTTTTCTTTCTCTATGTATGCGAAAGCTCGTAATTTCTCACACTCATTCGAAATAATAAGTTCAGGAGCAGATCCATATTGTGGATCCCTAAATGTCGATATGATTTAACATTCTATGTGTATATAATGACAGTGATTTACAGTTCAGCTCGAAATGGTCTCTGCTACATCTCTCAAACATAGCTGAGAACAAGAGGTCATCATTTTTAATTCATTGTGTGATTTACAGAGAACAGAACACAAAGGAATGACTGACAGTGGCACTGGTGCAGTTTATTTTGTGGGGAGGGTGAGAACAGTAATTATCACTGCTTAATAACTTTTTGTCGAACACCACTACACATAGCTTTAGTGACCTACACTCTCTTAGCAAGCGTAACATAGTAATTAACTACATTTACTTCACCAGGGTAAGACTTGCGAAGCATGGAGACTGAACAATACAAAATGTGTGTGCATGTCTTTGGGATGACTTGCAAGGAAGCAGTGTATTCATGAATGCAGATCTATCACAATCAATATTATTTTGCCACAGTGACAATGCTCTTTCTGTGAAGGTCCCACTTTAAAGCTGTGGAAAAGAAGGAGATAGTCTGTTCTGTCATTCTGAAAATGGTCTAGTCACCAAACCTCAACCGTTTCAAGTTGCTCTGGGAGGAAAGGAATCAAAAACAATGGTGACATATTTACAAACCCTGAAAATCTACCCCAGGTTTTAAGCATTAATGTATTCCCATATCAGCATCAGTATTACATGAGCTAAGATAATTCTATTACAGGTGCTACTGAACGATTTTATTTGCAGTGGCCCTTATTCATCAATGTATAAAAATGAGCACAGATTTAAGCATACAGGGAGAAAAAATCTGCATATGACTCATAAAGCTGTCAAATCAAAACAAGTGGTGAATTAATGCAATTGATAAATTAGCGTCAGCTGTTTAGACACAAATCCTGCCCACTAGTTCTATATTTGTGTCATATGAATACAAAAAATCTCAATTTATCCAAACCCCAATCTAATTTACATGAAATACATTGCAACAGTGAGCCAGTAAAGAAATGAAGCTGACTAAGAAGTGATTGCATGTGAGGGCACTCCAAACAAAATGATGAAAACCACAAAAATAGAAAACCAAATTAAATCTTAAAATTATAGAATGTTCACCGAAAATCTACAAAAGTCCAAGAGGTTTGCTTTTGCAATCCTATTATACAGAATTGAATGTTATCGAACAACTTAGTTGTTAGTTATGAAAATGTGCCTGACGAAAGTTGTTTTGTGAACCATGAAGTTAGATTAAATTTAAACTTTATTAATTAAAGCTATTAATTATTGTAGGTGAGCCAAGTTTACATCCTGAACCACAGCTGGTGCGGCTCCAAGGTGCTGGAAAGTCACACAGTGCTTGTAAATAGTCTCCAACTGTTCTGACTGCAAAGGTGCTAGAAGAGATATGGTGAATGAATAGAAAAGAAGATTACTAAAATAATCAAATGAAAACATTGAAGTAGATTACAAAAAGAATGATATAACATCTGGCATGTAAAAAAATGTATGATGATACCCCAGCGATTTTGTATATCTCTGGTGTGTGCTCGATTATCCAAGGCCATGGGTCCTCAAGTCCTCAGCCTAATGTAGTTCTACGATGATGCTTGTACAGAAGTGTGCCTATTAGTCAATTGAACTCATAAGGATCCATGTTTGTGTGCTTATTCACATTTAATTATAAGCTGATTCAAAACACTTTAACACAAGGTTACATGGTGCTCTTACAGATACTGCAGAGATGAAAATGATTTATAAAGAAACTATAGATTGATTTTGAATTTGCCGAATATATGATCAGATTTGAATGTACATGTAAGTAATTCCTATTGCCTATGGTTTTCTCTCTGGGAAACCTTCAGCCTTAATTACCTACTGATTTTCCATTAGCACCACAGCAGTGTGATCAGGCTAATCCAGGCTCTGGTATTTGGTTTCTCTTGATTTTGAAAACAGATACTGCATCTTGGAGAATGAGTGAAAACTTGATTCCCTGTCAACAGTTCAACACTGGACTATACATACACACTGCATTTATACATACTGGACTATACATACACACTGCATTTATACATACTGGACTATACATACACACTGCATTTATAAATACTGGACTATACAGTACATACAGTACACACTGCATCTAATACAATAATCTATCTGTTACCATTGCATACCATATGATGCACATCCACGACACTTCTGTACCTGTACAATCTGTTGCACCTTATAATATTTTATATATATTTACGTATATTTACACACACACAAACACACACACACACATATATATATTGCATATAAGTACATATTGCATATAATGTGTAGTGCTAATGTAAGTATGCCCAATAGTACACTGTGTGTACTGACTATATGTATGAGCATATTGCACATTTTCACCTGTTGATTTCATTATCTGTTTGTTAATTGTACATATTGTACACACATATTGTACTGATTAATATGTATGAGCAAATTGCACATTTTCACCTGTCAATTCATTATCTGTATAATTGTTTCTGCAATTTCTACTGTATAATTGTTTCTGCAATTTCTGGAGTTCGCCCCTAAGAATTTGACTCACCAAGGCACATGTGCTTTGTGATGTGATAATAAAAGTGACTCGACTTATTGAAAGAATACCACTGCATGTCAAAACTTCTATTTTGACATTTTATTTTAAACAATTTGGGATGGCAACAAATGCATGTTTATTGTTTACACAAGTTATTGTTTAAATTTATTGATAGATATTTACATAAAATTACACTGAATTAAACTTTGATTAAACCCATGAAAGAATTCTCACACCGTTTCTGGGTACATGCCTCTATGCCAACCAGTGAATGTAGAGCAGAGCACAACAGATTGCAGTTAGCTTGTGGGTGGACTGCACGTTAGTGCATCTCTGCACATCACACCGATCCTCTTGCAACATAAAGATGCAAATGTGAGTTTTTGTGTAAAACTCCCGATTATTTTAGTTGGCTAGCTTGTATTCATCACAGCATCTATGGGAAAAAAAAACATGCTGCAAATGTGTCGATCATATCACAAAGCATACATATGAAATATTAAACAGATTTGTCATCATTATAGTTTTGTCTGTGGTGTTTTAAATCACCAGCAATATCCTAGTTCAATTTGGCCACGTGACCTAATTTGAACCCCATGGAAGCAAAAAGCAATGGTTACACAAATATTAAAAATAACAGCAAAGACACAGACCAGTGGATTTGCACTGTGATAGAATCAAAAAGTTTTTACAATGCATACTGGCTCATTTCTTTGTATTATTTTTATAATTAGACCTTGTTGGAGCATGCTCAGATTACTTTGATTTTGTTCCACTTAAAATGTAATAGTTTGAAAGTGTAATAGTAATAGTAATAGTTACAATATGAAAGTAATAGTTACAATATGAAAAAAAAAACATATTGTAGAAAGTCTATTAAATGCTAGCTGCTATGAGCAGTTCTAGTTTATCAAAGTACCATAATTACTGAAAGTGTGAGAAGGATCTCAGAAAAAGGCTGATTAAATTAGGTACAGATGCTGTAAAGCTTCACTTAATTTTAAACTATGTAACAGTCACATGAATGAAAATAAATACTCATGCTCTAATATGTGAATATCAATGTGAAAAAAAAAGCAGAAAAGGAAAACATATCAAATCATTTTGATTTAAAATAACTGTATTGTCTTGAACTTAAGTTACAATTTATGCAAAATTACAATTTTTATATTGTGAAATATTATAGTCAATATTGTACATAAACAAAAGAATCTACAGGATACATGTTGTCTAGTACATAACATATAATGTATTTAGGTTAAAAGCAACAAACAACATGAAGAAGTGAAGCAATGACAGAAATTGGTAACAAGAGGTAACTTTTTAGTACAGTAGTATGCAAGTACCTTGTGATTGCTTGGCAATATGGAGAATATCTTTTTCTGTGCACAATAGTGTGACTGTCACGGTGTATAAACACCAGATGGAAGAACAAGAGCTTGTCTCTTAGCTAACACCAGCTGGTTAATACTTACTGTGAGTGCCTGATCAAACAGCATGGCCTGTGCATCACTGATGCTGTACTGTAAATGTGTTCATACTGAACGATCATACAATACCCATAACCTGCCAAATAAACTACCCACCAAACTACTCTGGGCCAGACTGTAAGTTGAATATTGGTGATTTGTACACTAACTGTAGCTAAAATATATTTTAGAGAACAAACGTCTGGTAACTTCCTTTTTAACCTAATCGTGTTCTTCATGTATTTTGCTGTCTAGTCTGCCTGCATCTTGAACCATATAACTGATTTTGTAATACAGAAATACTCACCAATGTCGCCACTTATTCACCAGCCATCTATTATCTCTTGCAACTTCTCAGCTGGGTAACAAGACTTCACAACAAGGACAAATCAGCTATAATATACGCACGCCTTACAAAAATTACATATAAATAATTTGTTACCTGTTCACTAAGAAAGAAAATTAAATAAGTTTCACGCTTACTCCTATTTGGTTTGTCTACAATCTCTCTCATGCTTTTCTCTTTTTCACTCCTTGATTGGGTGAAGCTTTGTAATTGCAGCCGATTCTGACCCCAAAATACCTAACACAACACTGATTGTAAATTACTATTACAGGATTGTTGTGAGACTCATAGAAGCTCAGGAGCATTAAATGAAAATTTGCTTTCCCTTCTTTTCTGCCTCAGTAATCAGTCAATTGCTTTTCTGGGGGAAAAACACCACAATTAAATAGTAATGAAAAAGTAATTTTAAATTCTGTTTGTTTCCTCTGTTTGTTTCCTGTCGGTCACTTCAGATGTTCAGCTTTTTGACCAAGTGACCCACTTTGAACCCCATGGAAGCAAAAAGCAATGTCCACATAAGTATTAAAGATAACAGTCCAGTGGATTTGCACTGTGATAGAAATAATACATACTTGTGTTTAAAACACAAATCACACAGACACACATACATTTGTGCTCAAAAGTGTGCATACCCTTGAAGAAATTGTTAAACATTGCTATGTGCTACATTGCTATTTATGTGGAAAATATGACTGATAATGCAAAATAATGGTAACGTGAAGTCATTAATTATATCAGTTATTTGACTTCTTTTTAAAACCTAATAATAACTGAAATCACCTAAACAACCTGGATCAACAGTTTACATATCCTTGTATGTTTGCCAAATTATATACACAGGTTGACACACAGAGGTTTAAACATGGATGTTTCCACACCTGTGACTAATTGTAATTGTAATTAGTGTCAGTGCATAAATAGTCAGTGAGTTTCTCAGCTCATGAGGTGATGCACTGACTTGGCTGGATGCTGCACCGTGGGATAAAAGAACTGCCAATAGACCTGCATAATAAGGTAATTGAACTTTATAAAGCAGGAAAAAGATATAAAAAGATCTCAACATTTAAAAATGCTAGTCAGTACTGGTCAAACTCTGATAAATAGGTGAAAAATAAGAGTTCTGTTGATACTACGGTCAGGTAGACCAAGAAATATTTCACCCACTTACTGCCAAAACATTTTTTTGGGATGCAATGAAAAACACACAAACAAATTTAAAAGAAATGCAGGCTGCTCTGGAAAAAGTGGCATTGTCTTTTCAAGGAGCACAATAAGGAGGTACTTGAACACAAATTACTTGCATGGTCGAGAAAGCTGTTACTGTGCCCATGCCACAAAAAGGCCCACCTTCAGTATGCCAGACCGCACCTAGACAATCCCCACAGCTTCTGGAGTCATTTGGAGTGATGAGACCAAAATTGAACTTTATTGTCACGATCATAAATGCTATGTTGACTCCCCTGTTCTTTACCTGACATGCAACCCCATATCATAAGTAGGTTGGGAAATTTGATTGTTTTCTTTAGGCAGTCACCTTTATTATAACGGCACCAGACAAATATATTACCTCCTTGGCCAATGCAGATTCGTGATTCATCACTGAATATCACTTTCATCAGATCATCCATGATTTCTTTGCCTTAGCCCACTATAACCTTGTTTTCTTCTGTTTTGGTGTTAATGCCAAATTTTAGCCACAGCTGACTGGGAGCAACCAAACAACTTTGGCCACACTTTGTGTTGAAATTCCTTGTTGATTGAGTTTCAGAATTCTTTTCACTGTTTCAACTGACAACTCTTTTGTTGGAATCATGAAATGAATTGCATTTCATGTTTTACAAAGTAAAACATTTATTTCCTGTTTTGATTCCTTTTTTTTCAAGGGTTGTACCTTGCTTGTTGATAAGCATCAATCAAATAAAGTATACAAAAACATTAAAAAAAAATTAGCTCTAACAAACGCCATCATCATCAAGTAGAGAAAATGGAGCACCACAGTGACATCATTAGGAACAGGATGTCCCTCAAAAATATATAACTGGATCAGACAAATTTGTACCAGTGAGGCTGCCAAGAATACATTAGAAGGGCTGCAGGAACCTCTGACAAGTACTGATTACTCATTTTATAGAAACGATAAAAAATGCAGACCAAAAATGCTAACCCTAACCCATTAACCGAGATCAGTATCCTTAATATTACTTAGTGGCCATTTGCTTTCATATGTTTGCAGCATTAGTATTGCTTTGTGAACCATTCTTCTGTTATAATCTTGTTTTACTTTACATAAGACACATGGTATTTTGAGTTTCTTCTTTCCTCATGCCTAGGGAGAGCTTCCAGATCTACCGTGACCCTGACCAGTATTAAAGCATCTACTGAAGATGAATGATAGAAATAACTGACAGTGAAAGATGCAGTGCCTAGAGTTGTGCAGGAGTTTTAATACAACTGCAAACAAAAACATAACCAAAACTGTTCCTCATGCCCTTCACCTGTGACATGATTTACAGCTGGCACTTAAAAATTCTCATTCATAAATTAAGTGGGGTTAAAACCTAAGGCCTATTTACATGCAAAGACATATTTCACATGTATGTTGGTGTAATAAATGTAATGTACAGATTCAGGTTTATTCTCAGTTGTAATAACTGTGTAAATTAAGCTTATTCCTAAATGTTCACATTGTGTTAATACTGTCTGACTCTCTGTATGACAAAGTAAATAAATATTATAATTATCAAGATCTTAATATCCTGTCCAACACAAGAGTATGCATTCCCTTTACAGCCTGGCTCCTATTAATGTTTCTTCATTCAGTCATTTTCCTTCTCTAATAATTTTCATATAAGAGCCCTTGATCTTTAAAATCAACTTTGTGCAATGTCCGTTATTGGAAATGCTTGAATTGTTTCCCCCACAGGAATCATTAAGGACCAATTTGTACTTTTTTTTTTATGTTCCTCAAAGTATAAACACCACCACCTTTCCGGCTAGAAATTGTACCATAAAATCCTAGTTTTGCCACCTTTTCTTCTAAATGTAAATACAATTTTTAAACACTTTTTGACAACATACTGTATAATAATAATAATAATAATAATAATAATAATAACATTAAATAAATAATTAACTCACTCACTCACTCATTTTCTACAGCTTATCCGATAAATAATTAACACTTCAAGTTATGTTTATGCAGTGACTAGACCAGAGCTGACTAACAACAATCACATCCACATACAAGCACTGAGTTGTTGTTTTTTTTATAGGTTTAAATAAGCCCTTTTCTTGTTGGCTACAGCGTTGTCGCTTCAAACCCTGTCATTATACCTTTAACACAGCTTACTTATTACTGATGCAGTAGTACTAAAGGTGATCATTATCTTTTGCCCATACGTGTGTACTGAATGCACTCTAGGAAGGAGCTGGGCTTTTAACTAGTGTTATCCTTTTACTCTGTGTTCTGCAAACCAAAACATCCACCAGTGATATAAAAGGAAAGACTATATACAGCTTACACAAACACAAGTTCATTGGCAGATCACATCCTTATACATGGTATTACAATAACAGGTAAAACAGACTATTGTATTATGATCTGTTGATTTATTAATAATAAATTATTCATGTTATTTATGAATTGTTTTCTGCCCAATGATGTGAACAGGCTTTTATGCTGATGGGGAAAATCCCCCACAGAGTAAGGAGGAGATGGAAAGAAGAGAAAAAATACATTTCCTAATGGGAATCCTTTAAAGTCATGTGTTACACAAACCACTGTAGTTTAAATAAAATAACTTGGAGTAAAGATTTGGGCTGGATTTAGATGCAGCTGTTGTAGATGTTATTAATAGGTGTGTAAAGGGAAGGTTTTTATAAGGAAAGTCTGACAATAAGACAATACAAACACAGGGCGTATATTAGGAGTTAAGAAGCTACTAGCTGTTAAGAAGCTATGCTATAAATGCTATAAACTCACCTGCTGCGTCTTCAAAGCGGGTTAAAAATATCGTCGCGTACAATTTCCATTGTTTAAAATACAAAATTAAGTCACTGAGAAAGTCAGTGAGTTGTGCGAACAGCCAACGTGTACCGAGCTTCAGCGTCTGGTATAAGAACAAAGCCGCTATCGGAACAACAGCATCACAAAGTATCCCAAGGCGTCTTTACAAGCTCACGTGGACTAACTTATTTTTAAATACCAACGGTCACACATTCTGGCACGCGCGGCTTGACATTACTCACTGGCGTGTGTCCACGCGCCTTAACAAAACACGGCTCCTCCTACAAAGGCGGCCGGCACAATTAAGCTGTCAGTACGTTATTCACGGCGGAAAATTCCGTTTTCAGAGTCATATTTCTCCTTTTTCGTGGCTGCGCTGTTTCCCAGGATTCTCATTGCGACACGTCAAACCTGCACGCGCTCGAGAATCTTAAACGGAACCTGGAAACCTCCACGCGCGTGCGTACGTGCCATCCACGCGAGCCCGAACTCAGCATCGCGTTCCAAAAGCTCCTTCAACCCGGAGACAAACTTTCACTACTGCTGATTTCTTCCCTCTGGTCCTCTGTAGCCGCCGCTTTCTTTAGACTCACGGCATGTCGTGCAACAAAGCAACATTCACCTGCAAACTGTGTGAAGTGTTCACGTTACAGACGACACCGTGTGCGTTAACAGTGCGGGATCAGCAACGAACCCACACTCCATTCTTTGTCACTAGACCTGGCCTACAAATCTCAGGAAATACGTCATGAAACGAGTGTGTTTATAATCTGCTATCTGTTAGCGGCATCTAACGGCGGATCACAGAAGGCAACTCAACGTCTCCAGATGTTTAATAACACCAGTCACAGCTGTGGATAATCGTCACAATTACGGTTTTATATATATATATATATATATATATATATATATATATATATATATATATATATATATATATATATATATATATATATGAGAAAGAATAAATAAAAGAATATATATATAAAATATTCTTTCATTTACTTTTTTTCTCAGATTAAGCTAATGTGAAAATTGTACTCTATTTTATTTTTCATGTTCTTGATGTGTTGGGTCACACGAAAAGAGTCCCCTGTGAAAGCTGTTTGTATAGTGCTATATGAGAAGGGGAACATCACTGTACTCCACCATATATGCTACATGCAATCGTTAAACAATCTGGTGCTAATGTTTAAACAAGGCTGTACTGTATGCACTGCAGCATTTAGACCGCATTCTTTAAGGAAATGTAAAGTGTAGCTGCAATGCTTCTAGTGTCCCCAGAACCCAGCTTACTGTGTGTTCACTGATCATTAGATTTTTGTAATTGCTGAAACATGAACCCCTTTCATATCGGCAGTGTCAGAAGACCTTGGCCTATCAGTAGTGGATCTTTCCATGCTGCACTTAGCAAGGCTTTAGTGCATCAAGCTGTTTGCACACTACACACTGGCTGTATAAAGATCCTGTTGCTCAAGCATTCCAAATTTCTGAGTCGATGTGAACTTTATGCCACACTATTACCAAGCGGGCAAAAATGCGCACACGGCGCACACATTGTTACATGAGCAGTCTGCTTAAATGACACATATAACACATATATAACATGTATACAGGAACCATGACACAGTGTTATCTAGCATACATCTAGCAAATACTTGTGTGTTAGATTTACAATTCTATAGCCCACTTTAATTAACTTAATTAGCCGTGACGCAAAAATATGTTTGGGCGGTTTCACTTCACGCAAACCTCAGACAAATGAGCACTAGAGGGCGCTATTGGGTCAAACTCTAAACTCGGGCTAAATCCTAAATTGTTCCCCACCAGGACCAGAGTGCACTGCATAGGGTGTATAACTATTATTTAAATACCCTATGTAGTGCACTGCAAAGGGAATCGTTATACATTAAGGATTCTGCCTATATTCCTGGCACCAGGCCTGCTAGTGAAAAACTGGACTGGTTTAACACGGACCAAAGTTATCCCGGAATAAGGGCAGCACGCATGTGCCGTAAACCCGGATGTAAAATGCACTAAAGCACTAGCTGACAAACAAGAAATGGGTTAGTCTGCATTCGCCACACATCTGTGTGCTTGGGCCTTAAAAGTAAAAAAAAAAAAAAACAACAAAAAAAACACAAATCTTGTTTTAGGAAACGGTGCCAGAGAGGCAAGGGGAAATGCCGCCTATTTAAACATCTACAGAAGGGACTGTTGGAGAAAAGATATGGTTTGGCATTAAATCATTTTTATAAGGTTGTGGGCATTAGGATGGATTTTCCAACCAAAAAGTATGAACGCGGGAGCAACTGGTCCGAGCCGGAGGTGGTGGAGCTTTTACAGCTCTGGTCAGATCAAGCGGTCCAACTGGAGCTGGAGAGCTGCCTGCGCAACCAGCACGTTTTTAACCGCATTGCCGTTGCGCTGCATGAGCGGGGCATCTACCGCACCGCGGATCAGTGCAGGGAGAAGATCAAGAAGCTGAAGCTCGATTACCGGCGCATGAAGGAGAACCAACAGACGCCGCGCGGCGCAAGAGCGCGCAGGTTTTACGACGTGATAGATCGCGTGCTGAGCAGCCGTACCGCCGCCTCTTCCTCCTCCTCCTCATCATACACGGGTCTATGGGGGAATTCTGGTTTAAACCACCAGGCGGGCCCGGGCTCCTCCAGCTCCGCCTTCACATTTAGCTGTCCGCCCAAAGCTGGTGAGCTCATGGAGATCAAGCTAGAGGATCTGAACGCAGACGGTGAGGAAGAGCTGCTGAGTGTTGAAGATCCGTTGTGCTCAGAGGAAGAAGCGGAGGCAGACTGTAAATCAGCCGGAGTGGACATTGAGGATCCCGGAGAACAAGGAGGGGAGTGTGCGGCTCACACAGGGTGGTCTCCTTCAGGTACAATAAAGCACTACAAGTAATCATACGGTATAAATCCCTGGACCTTCAAGTAGCCTTTGACCCTATCTGTTCACTTTCTGTGCCCCTTCCACCTTTCCTGATAAAAATGATCATTACTCTTATAATTACTATTGTTATTATAAGTGATGATTATGCATTAATATCTAACCGGTCAATATATTTAAGAGTTTTTTTTATAGGAAGTTGCTCATATACAAATCTAAAGATCATTAATTTTAGATATAAGCAGTGTCCACACAAATGATTATGCATTAATATCTAACCGGTCAATATATTTAAGAGTTTTTTTTATAGGAAGTTGCTCATATACAAATCTAAAGATCATTAATTTTAGATATAAGCAGTGTCCACACAAGTCTTGTTAAAAATAGGAAATAATAAGGGTTCTTTGAATGCAGTGGTATGCAGAGCAATTAGCTCTGTGAGTAAAAATGTGAGGAAGAAAACATAGGGCTTTGGTAAATAAGCCTTTTGTTGCCTCTGTGCATAATGTTTGAAAAGTACAATTATTTTTTTCGAACAAATTTAGGATGAAGTGGGTCTACGAAAGATCCTTCATAGAGACAAATACATCCTTGTTTAGATATTTCTCTAGTGGGTCTGATATTGCCAGTTCTATTTATTGTGTGTGTGTATATATATATATATATATATATATATATATATATATATATATATATATATATATATATATATATATATATATATCAAATTGCATATACATTTTAAAGAAAACAGCAGAGTTTATATCTTCACCACATGTTCTTATGTAAGTAAAAGCACTAGGTATATTTATATTTAGTCTTTCAGGGCCAGAAATAAATGATTGGCTTGCTGTTTTCTTGCCGAAGTTTTCAGGGATAAGACAGCCACATACTTCAGACTTCTAAGGGCACTAAAACCTTTCTGGATCCTTGTTAAATAAATGGAAAGCTAATCAAAGGTTCAAGTACCTGAGCATAACCTATGTGCATGCAATGCTTTCCTTATTGAAGAGAATGTGATGTGAAATTTATAACACATTTTTCATAATGTGAAACGCTTTAAAGTGACCCAGGTTTAAGTTTTCCTCTTGATACCTTGGAATAGTTGGTACGGGAAGGCAAAGCCTGCCATGATTGTTTAACAATATTTTTCTTGTGGTGTGGCCATGGTGACCTGCTAAAAATGAAAAAATATTTAGATATGGTCAAATATCAAAGATATGGTTATTATAGTAGACTACAGTAAAATCAGACCTTTAAGTGAGAGATATCGAGTAACCATGCACATAATGACCAGGGACATAAGCAAGGCCAAAAGGTCAGTTTAGTCTTCCTAAGGCCTCTGCTGTGGACCTGTAGTATTCATCATTTTGAAACTATATTTGACATAGGATTTTTAGCTATATACACTATACTGTGAAACTGGATATTTATCGTTAGATATTTGCAGACTACTAAGTGGATCTGCTTTATTAGCAGCGTGTTCTCAGGTCCTGCAGGGTCAGTGTCTTGTTGAAAGTGTTTTTTGTGCCCTGCCAACAATGTCAAGTGTCTTGTAATGCTCTACTCTGTACAGGTTTTTAACTCTCCAGAGCTCTGTTTTGTTCTGTGAGTGTAGGCACTTAAGTTTCCTTTCTGATGTGCCAGTGTTTGGTTTGTAGCACTTCAGTTAACTTGAAATTCTAGAGGCATCTAAAGGTACTGTATTTACAGCAGCATTTATGCTAGAGACATTTTTTTTGGAAGCTAGTACTAAGACATTGTACCTCTTCAAACAAAAATCATAAAGTAAAAGACCCATAGGCATGAACTGTCCTGAACTGTTGGTGTAGAGCAACAGTGATTACTTCCATTTCCCCCAAACAATAAACAATGCTAGTTGGGCAAAAGCTTGAGGTGCTACTGTCTGATGTAGAAGCTGTATAGCAAAATGGAATAGACAATAACATAGTATTTGACACACATCTAATCCATTAGCGCAAAGTTAAACATCTGTGGTTTAAACATCTGTAGTTTAACTTTCTTAGGTGGTAACTGGGCAGATAGCCACCAATACAATAATATTGTGTAATTCAATTGCAAATTCCCAATAAACAGTTAATGTAGGGCAAGACCTTCTAGCAACCACTGGCAGTTCAGGTGATAGGTGTTAGCGACAGGTTCCATAGTTGAGCTTAAACTAACATAATCTAAAATGATCTAACTAGCAATTTTCATACCTCTAACTCACAGAGTGACACAGACCCATAGACAACATGTATGAGATACTATTGAGCCCCCTAAAATAAAGCATAGCCACTTGCCATTTAGGTTATTACACAATGCTTTACAGCAGTGTCAATAGTAATATGAGCTGAACTGACCAAAAAGGACACAACCCCTACCAAAATTATTCTTTGTCCTAATGGATAGGATACATCCAAATGTACCACAACAAATGGTAGACTGGGCCAAGATGCAGGGTCACAGATATTATATCTAAAAAAAAACACTGTGATCAGCAGTCAGAATTGCATTAAAATTGTACATTTAGACAGGGATGCAATGTTTTAAATCTGTGGGTATAATTGGTGACTATTTCATACAGCTGGCATTTAGGAGAGAAGGATCTCTGCTGGTGCATAGTATAATACCTGTGAATGCAACATAATATGACATAAGCTGTGATGTTAAAATTATGGAGTGTGCAGCTTTGGGCACATTTGACAAAGTCATTGCTGTTAAGCACAATGACAAGACAGCTGATCTCATAAAAATGTGGAATTATATGTGATAAGTACAGTAGAAGAAGCCTTTAAATAAAGAAGCCTTTATTTGTCACATGTACATTACAGCACAGTTACTTTTCTTTACCTATCACAGTTTATTAGGATGTGGGGTTCAGAGTGCAGGGTCATGATACAGGTAGAAGTTTGAACCCCCTAACCTTCTGTTCAGAAACACAGATCCTTAACCATGATTGTAGAAGACAAGTAATAGATAAGGATCTATTACAGGAATTTGGACTTCAGTGTTTTCATTTCTGCCCTGTGCAAAAATAATGCATGCTAATCTTTAACCACTGGGATTGCACAGTTGGTCATATGCAACCTTTGGACCTATCTCTGTAAAACTTATATATAAAACTTAAATATATTTTATTTAGTGCACAGGCAGCTCAGTATGTACTTTATGTGCTAGAATTTGCTTTACTGCGTTATAAGTGTGAGTGTAAGAGTTACCTATGTTATATGTTTTTGAGTTTAAAAATATCTTGTATGTCTAATATATTTGCAGCCAAATGCAAACTGATCCTAACAGAAAACAAGGTTATGTTTATAGATTCAGGCACTCTAATGGAATGCAAGCTGTTTTTCTTGTGTTTTGAGAGAATATAACACTTATTTATGTATTTTTATTTATGTATTTTTAAATACAGAGTTAAAGATTAAATGTAGATCAGGTGTTTTTTTTTTATTATTATTATATATATTTAAACAATTTGTAGTGTTGATGCAGTGGGTAATGTTGATGACTTACTGTTTTCTTCCAGAAAAATCACTAGTAGATACAGCTACTAGTTTTCTCCTCTGTTGTTTTGATGCATAGCTTGCATTATGGTCCACGATTATAATTCTTTTTATTTTTTTTAATATAGGTTTTAGTGACCATAATGTGGCTGGCTTATCCGGTGCAGCTGTCTCTCCAGTAGCAGTTCCTGTGTCCAGTGTAGATAGGTGCATCCAGGCTGACCTGAAATATCCTAAATATTCCAGTAGGTTCCGTCAGAGGAAGCGGCGCCGGCCAGTTCGAACAGGCAGTAGTGGGAGATTACTAGAGAAAACACTTGCAAGTTTCATACATTGGCAGCGAGTCATGGAGGAGAGATACATATCTCTGGAGGAAATGAGGCTGCATCAGGATGCACAGGCTGAGACACAGAGAGAGCGTCAGGAAGAGAGACGAGTTCAACAGGAAAGAGAGCATGAGCTGCGTCTTGTTTCCTTACTCTCAGGAGCCTTTCATTCAGCCAGAGGGACAGCAGAGCCAAGAAGCAGCAACACAGAAACCTCTGCCACCAGTGCAACAGTGTCAGAGCTGACTTCGCTCTCTGTGCCTCCTCCTTTTCCACCCGACTCCCTCATTCTCCCCACTGTGCCTAGAATGCTGCAGGAAGATCACACTGTTGATCAGGGAAGGAGCAACACAATGATTCTTGACTCCAGTGCAATCGTGTCTGTACCTCCCCAGTCTCCATTTGTAACCAGCATGCTGAAGGATAACCATAGAGCTGATGAGGAAAACACCAGCACCACAACCTCTGACTGCAGTACAACCGCATCTGATATAGCAACTTTATCTGTGCCTCTTAGTTCTTCGGGTCCAGGTCCTGGCCCTTCCACGCTCCCATTTGTACCTAGCATGCTGCGGGGTGATCAGACACCCCAGCACAGCAAGTTTTTGTCACGCAGGGGTAACAGGATCCGACAGCACCAGGGAATTCTGCAGGAAGGCTACACGCAGTACTATGCCAACAAGCATGATGAAAACAGTAACCCTGATGTTAGTAGCACACACATTACCTCCTTCAGATTCATGCTGTTTACTTGCTTGTTTGTACAGTTACAGCTGATTAAAGGACTATTTTCTGAAATGCTCCTCTGGAAATGAAATATATAATTATAGCTTACAATGACTCTATTTGACTTTTTTTATTGCTAACATGTCTTAATGACTTGTTTCTATAAAATATCTTACAGTTAATGTTATTTATATTCCATTGGCTATATTTGAGATAGCGACATGTGGAAAAGGTCCTAACTTTATGGTTCAATATGTTGTAAGATTACAGAATTGCCATATAGATCCTTAGAACTGTAACTTTTGCAAAACAAACAAAAAAAAACATTAATGTCCATGTGTCCTCTTTTTAAGGGCATTATAAATTTGGGAACAAGTGAGAACAAGTTATGTTTTGACCTTCTGCAAAAACGGGTAAGTAATTTTAACTGCAACTCACCCAGATAATTAAATTACATCCGTTACATTTTACATTAGATACTGATGCTAACAAGATGAAGCCCGGGTAAAACATACAGATGAGTGACAAATGAAAGGAAAAATGTTGGGCTTTAGTATGGTGTTGAGCCATCACAATATACCAGAGCACCTTCAGTGCACCACAGATTGCCTAGAACTGTACTGGACGAATGGACATTATTCCAAATGATACTGATTCAACTGGTATTTTAATGCTAATTGCTAATTAATGCTAAACTGGTGTTTTAATGCTAAAAAGACTGTCTTAATACATTGTTCCAAAATTTCCCATAAGTGTTTATTTGGATTGTGATGTTGTAA
The DNA here is from genome assembly GCF_030014155.1 of Tachysurus vachellii. Classification (NCBI taxonomy): domain Eukaryota; kingdom Metazoa; phylum Chordata; class Actinopteri; order Siluriformes; family Bagridae; genus Tachysurus; species Tachysurus vachellii. Next base: position 12,434,921 of record NC_083473.1, read on the forward strand.
CGTTGAAGGCCATTGCATTACAATATGTTCATGCTTATCAAACCAGTCAGTGAACCCCACATATTCTTTGGAAAGGGTGGACTCGGTCTGCAAGAGGCTATTGTAGCCTTGCTTAAATGTTGTATCACAGGCAAAAGTGATCAGGCAGAATAACTTTGTATTGATACAGGCAGTCTTAACCAGACCAGAAAAATACTTCTCAGAGCATAACACCATCTTCAATTTTTTCTTTCATTTTTCACTCCCTATGCATCAGAATCAATATTAGGTTCTGCACTGATAGTTTGAAGAAATAATTTATTTCCATAGTTTGCTATCGGTTCCAATGTATTTTTGCTCTTTTCTTTAGCTGACACAACCTGACATGCTCTATGTGGACTCTTGCCTGCTGCAGTACTCAGACTGGAGGGGACATCACTTGTGTGAAAACTAAATCAGTTTTTTAAAAATGTTTCATGTCGAAATGCATATTAAATTAAATATAATCAGCACATTGGTTTTGCTGATTAAGTGAAAAGTGTGAATATTTGAACATCCTTATCAGCAAAGAGCCATCATCTCTTTCATTTCATTAGGCTTACATTATTAAGTTTACTGAATGAATTCTTTTTCCCACAGCCTAAGAGAGGAAGTAGCAAAGTTCCTGTCAGAACACTGTCACGCACCGAGGACTCTGAGAGCCGACAATGTGAGTTTCTTTTTATGAGTTTAGCATTATCAGCAAAATGTGCAGCTATGGTTACACTTAGAATTCAGCTTTACCCAGAAGAAGTGCTAGAATGCGATGTGATTTTGTGTGTGTGTGTCTGTGTGTGTGTGTGTGTGTGTGTGTGTGTGTGTGTGTGTGTGTGTGTGCGTGTGTTTTACTAGGTGGTTGTGACAAATGGCTGTGGCTCTCTTTTTTCTGCGATAGCAGCTGTGCTTTGCGATCCTGATGGTAAGAGTCCATATGGGCAGAGATTATGCTCAGTTCCCTGTGTGAATCACACACATGGATGTTTTTATTGATTTGATTCAGTCTTGATATTTGGTGCCTGACATTGGGATGGTTGTGATTGCATTTGTGTTTAATTAAATAGTCTGGGTGACTAATGTATAGAAGGCTATTAGATAGCCTATATTGTAGAATACTTAACCTGGCATTCACTTCTCATATGTAATATTGTAGACTTGTTAAACATTTTTTTTTCTTTACACATACAATTAACATGTTTGGAGAACATAATGTAGGCAAAATGGAAAGCAACTTTTTTTTGTGCTGGAAAATCCTGGTGAATGTTCCAGCCTTACATCATCCTCAATGTGCAGTGAAAGTCTCCTCTGGCTGCTGTAATTATGACAGAGGTGATCCTTGGGCAAAAATAATAAAAAGTATGCACAGTCTGTTTCACTTTAGCTTGCACTGAATTTCAATTTCAGTAGAAACATTAAATTTAATATTCATTAGCTGCTCATTAAGCTTGACCTCCCTGCAAGCACCAATGACAAAATGATGAATCTGATCCCTAAACTCGATGATTAAATAGACTTACATCGACTGAGAATAACTTAATGTTGTTGTTGTTGTTCATAATGCTTTTCATTTGGTTCTCTGTTATATTTCTCAAACATTTTTTTTCATTGTCTTATACCATTGAATGACCTTGATGTGACAATTAACCATTTTAATTACGCAAACAGAAATTATTATATAGTCATATAATAGAAGCTCGTGGGATGTGGACCGAGAATGTTAAATAGGTGGTGGGTGGATGAGGTATAATCAAGGTAATACTTGCTGAATTGTTCTGATCTACATTGTAATGAATAGAACACAGCCATGTTCTGTTTTTGATGTTCAAGTGTTTTAAGGAAATATAGCCAATGTTATAGCAATGTTTTTTTTTTTTTTTTGTTAATTAACGAACTACATGCCATACAGTCTGCCCATTAATAGTTACATTTAATGTTGTGCAACATCTGCAACAAATGGTTTGTTCATAATTGCACTTAATCTCACTACAAACAGCTGGTCACGCACCAGATTCTGTTTTTCCTTAATGTTAATAAGACAAAAAAGTGCCGCTTGTCATGAGAATGTAGCAGGGAATGTACAGAGCTGTCTGTCGTGAGCAGCCACATCAACTTAACAACATTAGCTATAACTTTTATGACACTAAAGAATGTTTTTAAAAATACTTTTAAAAATGAACAAAAAAAAATCATTTCAGAAAATTTCAAATAAACAGTTTTCCCAGTTTTATCCCAATTAGGTGGTGTGTATATATATATTAATATAAATGATATATAAAATAAATCAACACATTCTGACCAGTCAGAATTGAAAAGATAACAGCATTGTGGTGTAGATACAGTTGTTTATTGCGTTATCTCTCATCTGGTGTCATTATGCCAGATTAAAACTCCACAGTAGCATGCAGGCAATTGAATATTACCACATCATGGCATACACACATACACACTAAACATCATACTAGTTGTATATGACATGGAATTGGTTAAGTATTGCTATAGTATAATTTGAATCCTCCATAAAATGAATCCTCCATGTCTTGCAGATGCAATCCTCATCCCAACTCCTTTTTACGGTGTGATCACCGAAGACGTTGATTTGTACAGCAGTGTGAAGCTTTACTGTGTTCCTCTTGACAGTGAGGTACTTTTCCAGTGTCTTTTACTCACGTCTGTGCTTGTTTGTAGAGTGTGCAATGTTTATGTTACATTTTTTTCCCAACCTTCAGCCCAGCCAAAATGATGACAGGCCGTTTCACCTCACTGCTGAAAAACTGGAGCATGCTCTCCAGAAAGCAAAGAAAGAGGTGATTCATGGAGCACAAAATTTTACACACATAAATATACACACACTCACATTCATAAGGAATAATCCCACTGTTTTTTTTTGTTTTGTTTTTTGCAGGAAGTGAATGTAAAAGCTGTCATCCTGGTGAACCCCCACAATCCTCTGGCAGAGATCTACACCTCTGAAGAGATGATCAGCTTTCTAGACTGTGCCAAGAGGTCATTTTACTAATTGCTCACCCAAAACTGTAAAAAGAGTATCAATTGTTTCTTGTTTTTATGACACGTAATTGAGTAAACACCTAATCTTCCAAATTAAGTACATAAATTACTCTTTAAACATCCCCTGTGGTGTGCACTGGGACATTATTGCTGTGAGCTCACATTAATTTTAACTGAGTGCAATTAAGCTCTTCATTGCTGAAAGGGGATTTCTGGTGCTTTGAAAACTTTCATTAAGACTGTCATTTATCTTTTAATGGATTCATAAACCCGGATGGGTATCTCCTTATCAGATGCTACATTTCTGTGTTTTTGGTTTTTTTTTGGTGTGCACCACAGGCATGAGCTGCATGTTATTGTGGATGAGATCTACATGCTGTCTGTGTTTGATGGCCCCTTTAACAGCGTCCTCAGTCTACAGAGGTAACAGACAATGACATTTTTCATTTAAGTGCCACAGGAGTCTGTGATAATGCAAACATCTCTCATCAGGTTGCCAGACCCACAGAGGACTCATGTGATGTGGGGTATTAGCAAGGTAAGAGAAAATAAAGTCCATTTGCGTTGTTGTTCATGTAAGTATGATCTTACACCTCTAATTTAAAATTCGTCACCTATCAGGAGTGGACAAATCATGAATCTATTAGTAACATATTTCTAAATACGTGACATATTTCCAGTCTTTAGTCGTCCAGTTTTGGCCATGGAATAAACATGCTTAAAACAGATACTGACAATATCATCAGCTCCCATTTTACAGTGAAAATTGAATATTGGTTACCTGGGTTCTGTTATCAAAATTTAATTCTCTATTTTTATGTTCAGAAGCGAGATCATTGGTGTCACACTGTGGACTGACTGAACTTGTTTGTTTGTAGGACTTTGCCATGGCTGGCATGCGTTTGGGTACATTATACTCTGAGAACAGTGATTTAATTGAAGCCCTTATTCAGCTGGGATGTTTTCATGGAGTTGCAGGACCTACACAGCACCAGGTGTCTCAGCTGCTAAAGGATCGAGGTACTATTTAGTGTGTCACTGTCGTTTTTGCCAGATTAATTTCTTGCTTATGTACATATCATTAGTGTTTAGAGTCATTAAAATGTTGTCTTCATGTAGGCAGGTAACATTTAATGCTTGGAGGCTTACTGTACGTTACTTTCAATTTTTTACACTTTAATATACGTTACTGTACATTGAGCATTAGTAACCATTGTCACAGCCATTCAATGGACAACTGACATTCTCAGATATATTGACAGGTTCATGTGTTAATGCTTTCAGATTGGATGAATAAGGTGTTTCTCCCTGAGAACAGACGCAGGCTGCAGGAGGCTCACCAGTACATGTCCACTCAGCTAACAAAGCTCAGCATTCCCTACCTCCACAGGGGTGCAGGCTTCTTTATCTGGGCTGACTTCAGCAAGGTGAGTTGTTTATAATATTAATATTATTATATACGATTATGCAGACATGATCATTCTGAAAACTAGCTTCTTGACCATAGCACTCTGCTTAGTCAGAGTCTTAGTGCTGAAGTGTTTCTGGTCTGTATGTCCAGTTACAGCATTTGGCAGATGGGCTTTTCCAGAGTGACTTACATTTATCTCATTTATACAACTGAGCAGTTGAGGGTTATGGGTCTTGCTCAATGGCCCAACATTGATAGGTTGGCAGTGCTGGGATTTGAACTCACATTATACCCAATCACTGCATCACTGCCCTTTTATTTACAGGTTAAAATAGTTTTATCTAGAGAGTGCACAACAAAAAATTGCAGTGCCATATAAAAGTCCCTTTGGTGCTGCACAACAATGTTGTGATATAACCACATGGGTGGATGATTAAAAAAACAAAAAAGTTTAGAAAAAGAGAGTAGGAGAGCAGAGGTAGGAAAACAAAATAAAGAAAGATGGCTGGATGGATGGTTGGATAGATGGATGGATATATGGGAGATGGTTAATTGGGTGGTTGGTTAATTTTTTTTAAATGTTTTACTAATCCAGTCTTGCTGCTTTGGAGGTTATGCTGTATAGACTGAGCTTTTTGTGCAGATTGTCACTTTTGTCAGAGGCTCATAGAAGTCAGCTATCCTCAATCCAAAGTGACTACTTTCCCAATTTATTTTAAGTCTGTGTATCCATTGATTCTTTCATATTCTCATTTCTTCTGTGTAATCTCAGTCTTAGGTGAAAGCTGATCCTCCAATCCTCCCCATTTCTTTAAGGCTTAGCAAAGCTAATCCTAATAATTCAAAGCTTCTAGTGTAATACTAGATGGGGTGTGAAAGCTGTGCTTTTATGTAAGCTGTGTTTTTAGATATGTATTTTAATTGCCTCCATTAAAAATCATTTTAAACTTAATTCAGTCAATATTGGTATCAGAAAAGAAAAAGTGGCATCATGCAATTTATTATTTATAGTTGTAGCGTGCTGGTTAATGTTTGTCTGTACTTGACAGAGTGCTTTAACATTAAAAACTAATCAATTTTTTGACAAAGAAAGTTTAAAAAAATGTTAGCAGACTACTTAATAGTGTAAAGTAATTAAGTGAGGCATGAATTAACTAATATCAGAGTTTAATATACTGATTTTTTTATGATAAGACAGAGTGTGCATTAGTTTTATTTTTTTTATTTTTTATTTTTTATTATCCTTATTGTCATGAAAATTTGTACTCTAGTGCTTTTAACAAGACAAAACCAGATGTAGAAAATTAGATTTCTAACAAGCGAGTTTAAGGGGCCTGTGGCAAATTAAAAAAGTCAATGAAGAAACCATAAAAGGAACACAAATCAAAAGGGAACATGACTTCTTCTGTCTGAGACTGGATAGTGCGATTGTGATTCATTACTCTTCTGCCCACCTGTGTTTCACTTTGAGGTGTGTGTCCATGTACAGTTCATGTATTTGCATTTGTCTTTAACAGTATCTAAAGGAGCGAACATTTGCAGAGGAGCTGCGTGTATGGAGGTGTTTTCTGAAACACCGGGTGTTGCTGAGCTGTGGTCAGGCCTTTAGCTGTTCTTCACCAGGATGGTTCCGTATTGTCTTTTCTGATCAGCGCCACCGCATCCAACTTGGTGTGTTTTGTATACTATGCCATGTCATTCCATGCCATGTGTCTCTCAGTGTTTTTGTTAATACATTTTTAACCTTAATTAGCTGCTCTTCAGTAACTGATGTCTGATGTGTGTGTATATATGATGAGGCTGCTCTTTTCACAGGCCTAGAAAGAATCAAAGAGACTATAGAGGATCTTCAAAGCTTCAGCTGCATGACTGACTATGAGAACACAAAAGCAGTCAAACAAAATGATGACAGACACACACAGACAAATCGCAAGACGGAGGACAAAAACAACAAAGACAGTTGCAAAAATACAACAGTCAAGGTCTTCAATACAACCAAAGTGCATGTAGAAAGCAATGGTGCTGTGACTGAAAGCTTGTTATTGGCTGATGAGGATGTTCAGGTTAACTGCTACCAAACAGTTGCTAACTCAGAGAGTTTGGACTCCTTAATAGGAGCACTGCGACAGCAGATCCACTCCTCCGATTGGCTCGAGAAGAACAGGCCGAAACTGGCTGATGGAGAAGACCCAACACAAACCGAGGTGTTTAAAGATCTCTTGGACAGAGCCAGGATGTGACAAGCCTGTCATTCCCAATCTAAAAGCATGTTTTTTGACTTTTCTATTTACGTAAGAGTTTACAGATGAGGCTTGTATATGGGTTTGCAAGCCATCTCTATTACAAAGTTATTCTGTTCTTCTGTTCTTCACGCATTTGCCGCTGAAATGCCTTGTTTAAAAGCACAGGTCTTTGGATCTTCCAAATGTCAGTGTGATGATTTGAAAGATGATTTGCAGGCTGTAAAGTAAAGCTCCAACCTTTAACTCACATGGTGCTGTTGAGCCATGTGAGCAGAGTGTACAGATGAGGACATGAGAGGGCTGGAAAGACTAAAGGACTTAAATGCTGCTGTATCATTCTCTTTAGGTAGAGATTAAGCAAGAGCTAAATCCTGCTGCTATCACTATTAGCCTGAACAGCATTGTGGGTAACATAAAATAGACCACCATGTCAGTGAAAGACGTTTAATCTGAAAAGTCATAATTTTATTCCAAAAATATCTTGGACATTGATGATTACATATTAAATATACTGTTCAGGTTGAATTTTTTTATCTGTCATTTTTGCTCTTTAGTAAGATCTTTCTCTGCAGCTTATTTTTGTTAATATAATGATGGTCAATATGAATTATTCACTAAATAACATGTTTGAATAAAGAAAAATGTTTTCTGTCTTGTTTGTTTTTACATATTATTGTGAGCCTTTGTTTTTCTTTCAGTTAATGCAGTTGAAAGGGAAGGAAAATGGATGAGGTTTTTGTTTTCAAGCATGGTTGATGACGTAGTGAGCAGTGGGCTGTTCTTTCCTCCGTGGGCTACACCATGACATCAGAGCAGCCCCTTTTTCCGCCTCTGCAGTTTAAAAAAATGTGAGAGAGAAGAGAGAGCCGTATGTACATAGGCTTTATTGCAACTTTGAAACTTGTTTTTATTGGTTTAACATGTCTTTGTTGGTTTAATGCAACACTGTACATATCTATAAATGCACATATTCTCAGTATATTTTACAAAGTGCATATTTTAAAAGATATATGCTACATGCTCGTGTAGCATGAGAGAGGAAGGGCCTCGATAATTTGTTACACTGAGTTTTTATAAACATGATTCAAACACAGACGCTGAAGAAAGGAAAGCATCATCAACCATTGGCTAGATGGACAATGCCTGATCATCTCTTGATCAGGATAATCTTACCCCTACCAAGGTCTGCCTAGACCAAACCAGTCAAAACCAACTTCTAGTACTGCACACAGAAGGTCAGAACTTCACAAACAGCTTTTTAGTAAAGATTTCCATCACAATACCCACCATTTTGAACAAACTCAAGAAATACATTTTTATAAAACTTAGACACTCTCTTTCTCAATACAAATGCAAGTTTCTCAAGAGCAAAACTTGGCAAGTTTTGGCCCAGTGTCCAAGGAGGGAGCAACTAACATTCTTCTAATATATGGCAATTAAGTGTCTAGCTTGTAATAAATATAGGTCTATTAATTTATTTTATTTGTTTGTAAGAGTACAGTCATCTGGATAAAAGCTTATTATACAGAGCTTAGCGCTTAGTGGAGTTGAGAATGCCCAATCTTTAGATTCACTTTCATGTGTAATATTGGTAATATAAAAATTCGTTTCACTTTGAAACCACAAATGGAGCTTCGTGAGATGGGCTTCTTGGGGAATTTAACGATCCCCTGTATGTTTGTGTGCCTAGTGACAGGGGGAGTTTCCACCAGCTGGAGGGTGGGTCCCAACTGTAGGCTGAAGGAAATCTATAATGACGCTTTACAGTGTAAGGGGGAAGTATGTGTGTGTGTAATGGGTGGGTGTGTATATTTTCTGTTTCACTCTCCGCCTCTTTGGTATTTTGGTTTGAGCTTTGACAAGTGTGACATCTTGAACTCACTCTCTCTTTTGCTCATTGCCATTCTTGCTCTCTTTCAACTCAAGGTACAAATATCTGAATGACTTTTTGTTAATTAAAAAGAGAATTTGTAACATTTGATGCTATCTTTACACCTGTCTGCTATGATTACAGTCTTAGACTAGAACTTGATCTTATATTTCCTTATCTTTATTTAATTGTTTTAAAATATTAATCAAACAACCATATATCAACTTATAAATTGTTAAAAGTGTTTTGACTCATAATTTCTCTAAATGTCTCCATTATGAAGAATGAAAGGACCGGAGCTTGTAGACTTGACAAGTCGCTTTCGATTCGCTGAATCCTGTTTGGGCTTAATGGGCTGCATATTCATCAGTTATGCTGTCTGGATGCCTGACTGGTTGGATGGAAAAGGACTGTGGTCCAGGGGAAATGAGTCCAGTCCAGATGACAGCCAGACACAAGGGCACGTAATCCAAGGTGAGAGTCGCTTAGTTTCATCATATTTGTTTAGTTTAAGATATTTTAAAAGTATGAGTGTCATGTTGTCATGCTGTCATATTGTCCCTTTAGAGATAATGCAGTGTTTAATGGCATTGTAAGGTGGTGTGAGTCGTTTGGCCCTGATTTGTAGGTGTATGAAAATCTGGAAATTCCAGATACCCTGTGAACAATTTTATTTTGAAATATGCATGTGTGGGCTTGTTGAACTACAGATGGACATAATACCCTGGGGCTGCAAAACTGTGTTTTGTTATTAAGACAGACTTCACTGCTGTAAAAAAAACAAGTCACAGTCAATTTGGTTTGCCATCATTTTGTGTGGACTCCATAATCATGCCTAGCTGTTTTAACATAGACCTGCTAAATCTGTCATGCTTGGGCTTGCACCTTTAGCATTTCTGCCATATTTTCTTTGATATTTATACCTTCAGGGATTTTTTATGGGACTATTCCAGACACATTCAGTTTCAAAACTATGCTGGACTTGCTCTGGAATTCCCCTGAAAAATTTGGCTACTTCTTTCTTTTAATGTCACTGAGCTATACAGATTCATTTAGTTTTGTGATTGTATTTGTGGTATTTACAAAAACGTGGATTAGATTCCTTTAGTACCAGTTCATGTTTAGCCATCCTTCCAATTGCATACATTTTTAATTAGCTCAGTGAGAGTAAATATAAGCGATAATTACATGATGAGTTGGACCAGATATAATGAGAACTTCATATAAATATAAATGTTGCACTGTGGAGATCTCTGTGGAGGTCATTGTATCATAGTAACCAAAACTTTTTATATGGTTAATCACTTTTATCTTTTCATTACTTCTTCTTCTTGTTCTTGTTCTTGTTCTTCTTTTTCCTTCCTCTTCCTATTCCTCTATTCCTCTATAAACCACATTAAGAATGCAAATCTTTATTGTTTTTATATAAGTATACAAAATGTGGCAAGTGTGGATGCTGATTAAATATAAAAAGGAATTTGAAAGTTTAAGAAGTATTTATTTTTCATCTAATTAGTTTCCATTAGGGTTAAGAACATCATTATTAGAACCATTTTATTTTATTTAATTTTAATTTTTAAACAAAATTATTTTGACCCAAAGAATACGTGGTCATAATTCAGCTTAAAACATCATCATTTGAATCATTTTGTTATTTAACAGATTTTCAGGTGATAACACATTCTCTGTTGTTGTGAACAGGTCTAGGGCCTCAAAATGTGTTTGCTGGCCTTTCTTTCCTTATGGCTGTAAGCTCTGGAATTCTGTGTCTCTTGTTTGCATTCTGCTGGACATCCAAGACTGCGCTCTCCTACTCCAACACCCGCTCGCTGCTGATGGCAGGCCAGGCACTTTACCCCACCACACTGCTGCTCATCACACTGCTACCGACAGGTCAGAATTAACATGTCATCTTTTAGTGCAATCTTTCCTGAATTACACAGTGAAAGTAAAACTTTGAATGAAACAGTGTTTAATGCTATTTATTGTCAGTGTGCTTAGTGCTACACATCACCTATTTATGCCCCTACTAGCAATTTACTTAAAGCTACATGATAATATACAAAATATTATTTGTACAAGCATCAGCTCTCATAAGTACTGCTTTTGTCAATTTTTATGTCAAGTTGACACAACACCGTTCACATGACAGAATTTGTGTAAACATACAGAATTTGTGATGCAGCTGTATTATGACGCATTCCAGACAGACTTTGTAACATAGCGTATGTGACATTTACCACATCAAAACCAAACATGAACTAATTTAGTGTCAGGAAAATGGAACTAGTAACTCCGTCAGTATGTCATAAAATTATAGACATAAGTAACATATATTTTAAGATCAAGTATTCTGTTACAAACTGTTAGTATCATGGCTTTGGCATAGCCTTCCATTGAAATCTTATAAACAGCTTAATACACTGTAATTTAAAAATAGAAAAAACCTATAGAAATATGTAATGTAATGATTGTTACTTCTGAATGTTCACAGTGGTATATAGCCTAGTTGCGGTAACCTCCAAGAAACCAAGTACAGGAGACAATACAGATTGTACTAGGCACTGAGCTATAAAAGTCGCTTGTCAGAATATCCTGACATAAATCAGCCCACGAAGTGTCATACCACACCATATGTCAACATAACAACACCAACATCTTATGTCAACATAAATCTACTTCAGTCATACCATAATCACACCAATCTACCACACTCAAGTGTTATGTCAATTTACATCGGAATGAACAACAATAATCTTTGACAGCTGATGCCTGCTTGAATTGTTATAAGAAGATAATCTAGGATGGCGTGGTTTGATGTGTTTAAACCCTGAAGTTGTTTATTTTCCAGTTGCAGCATTCTTGTCGTATTTTATTTCATATTCCATGCCATGTTATAGAAAATCAGTCCACACCTACTGACCAATCAGATTAGAGAATTCAGCAGCAGTCTGGTATAAATATTTTTATGTAGGTGGATGTCAGTCTTCGGTGTGGGCTTATGTAATTGTCTCATAACTCTATGAGCATTGCCTAGTGCTGTATATAATATAACCATATTCATTTTAGGTAAAGAATACCTACATTTTCACTGAAAGATTAAATAAATGTATACTTTTCCCCTGAAAAAACTCAATTTGTGTCTTTTCTACACATCTCCTCCTCCAGGTTTTTTTTTTCTCTTAAGCTGGGCGCTCTTCACCAGTCAACATATTACTGATATCCCAGATGACCTGACATGCCTGGGCTCTTCCTATTGGATAGGTGCGTTGGGCTGGGCTCTGCTGTTAGCTGTTCTGCCAGTGGTGTTCCTGGTGGAGCAATGTGTGGTACCTGACATACTGCCTGAGCTGAAGATGAAGACTGAATTGTGGCGGAGAGGATTTGTGGTGACACACACACGCTCGTTCAGTGATAGCTACCAGCATCGTACAAAACACTTTAAGCCTGAGTACAAGAGATACATGTCAATGCCCTGAGTGAAACAGCATCATCAAAAATCACTGCTGTTTAAAAATCCAATCACTGTTCATCCAGTGAAAGGCTGAGTATGTGTCCAGAACCAGGTAACTAAGAATATTGGGCCCTTTTCACACAGGAAGACGCCTGAGGATTCACTAAGCCATGAGTTACATTACAAGGATTTTTACGTTCTGGAAGCTCAGGAGGCTGTGGCTGAGTTACTGATGATATACTGCCAGATATACTGTAATAGCCTGAAGAACAAAATAAACTCATATTTGTTTGGAAACAGACATTATAAGACTTATTAAGCATATTCAGACCCACAAATTACTAAATTAATTATGCACTACTTTAACTTGAAAAAAATGTTTTAAAGGGAAAAACAACATGAAACACGCTAAACTTGTTTATTTTGATATGTTTGATGTGCTTAGTGATTCAGGTGCTAATTTGCTATATTTTTATTGTGACTGTATTTTTTTCACTGTGTGCTGCGAAGTTATCACAGGGAGATATTGCAAAAACAATAGTATTTAATAAAGAAAACCAATCCAACAATTGCAGTCCCATGTGACAATGGTGAGGTTTTGATGTTGCTAAGAAAAAGAAACAAAAACACACAAAAAACAGCAAAAGCTTCTTTTCTCACTCTCCATTTCCCACTGACGACAGCGTAGAAGTAACAGATAAAGCAAACATTAAACCCAGAGATTAAAAATGCAATTCAGAACATGATGCAGTTGTACTGAGCCACAGAGGCTCAGCTTGGCTAGTTATTGATTTATGAGTTGATGAGCATAATTTCTTTGATGGAATTATTAGCATAAAATTTGAAGTGTTGAAAGCTGATCTGTCTGGGATCATCATCTGTAGATGAGGTGATGGAGCTGGAAAGATTAGACTAGCCCACTGGTGCCACTTACTGTCATGCATAATCAAATAACATTGTGGGTAATGTGTCCATGAAAGAAACAAAAACGTCAAATCTGAGTTGAATTATAAGGTAAATATTCGATAGAGAACCGATATGTAAGTCATTCAGAGTGGATTTTGTTTTTAAATTTCATTCTGAACTCTAAGAGACATCTCAACCATTCCAAACCTCAACTATTTACACTCTCCAACGATCCACCCATCACCGTAGTTACTGAATAATTTCCATTAAGGCAGATCAGTGGCTAGTTAGCATGGGACATTAAGATTTCATTTAAAATTTAATGCGAAAGTTTGTAGTTTTTACCTTTGTCCAGATCTTAGTAGCTTGATTGACATGAATGATTTCAGATGATATTTTTGTGGAATTTCATACCAGTGCCAAATGATTTGGGTCACTAGCACCCTCATATGGTTGGTCTAGGTTACAGCATGGCACAAAATTTCTGATTAGAAAGAAGATGTAAAAAAATGTAAATTGTTAAAAGATGCAGTAATCAAATGTTTTAAATCAATTCATGATTTTCTGTTGAAATTTAGTCTTTGTTAAAGACAATACAATTACTATGAATGGTTTAGTAAAATGTTTTAGTAATTATATGTACACAACAGGAATAAAAAATGTCCCTGTATTAAGCTTACTAATACAAAGTGTTGTGTCTGATTTGTGCTATTATTCTGCTTATTTTTATGTAAATGCAAGGTCTTACTAAACACATGGCCCTTTTAATTCATGTTTATATGAATTTCTCATTACATCTGGTCCAACTGATCATGTAATTATCACTTATATTTACTGTACTCTCAGTGAGCTAATTAAAATTTGATGCAGTTGGAAGGATGGATAAACATGAACTGGTACTAAAGGAACCTAATCCATGTTTCTGTAAATACCACAAATACATCTGTCTATTTGTAGAAAAGTAAGAAAGGAATTTACTGAAGAAACACTTCTCCGTACACTTCCCCTGTAAATGTGATTTGATGGAACAGGTTTCCTGCTTCTTTCTCAGTATAAACAAACATGTTCATAATATTCATCCACACACTACAGGTGAAGAAGATTATGTTTAAAACTGCCAGAATAGTTCTTAAACACTCCAGTCATACCGCAAGCTTTCCACCAGCCATGTGGGATGCTAAAACATGTTTGGCCACTTTTATTTTCACATGTCATTTTCTGAATTAGGATTTTCTGGATATGACGAATATGAGGAATGCTTTGCTGTGAATATTTTGCCCAAGACTGATATTTTGCTAGAAGGCAGGAGGAGAAGTCTAGAGAGAGAGGAAGTGGCTGAGCTCTTGTTTACATTCTGATCCCACTAATGTGGAGAAGGATATACTGGGTCTAGCTTTGTGAATTGTGCCTTATTCAGGTGCAGCACTAATTAAAAGACAGTTCCACCTTGTTAACAATGGCTAATGAGTTTGGTATTCGTTTCACAGATGACCTTTTTCAATTTACCAACACACAAAAAAAACAACAACTAATTGGCATTTGAATGGGAGCTGTATGTCCTTGAAGGTAATACAGCAGGGTTTTTTAATGCACACTAAATAGCAAAGCAAACTCAAGTGAGCATCAAAGCCACAAACCTTACCACTGAAGCCTCTCTTAATTCTCATGGCTTAGCCCTAAATGTGTTGTCTGTAATTTGCAGCTAGGAATCCTCCCCAGTGTAAACCAATGTGGGGGTAAATACTTCTGATATATATATATATATATATATATATATATATATATATATATATATATATATATATATATATATATATATATATATATACACTCCATCCTAGAGTTAATGCTATTCAAGAGACAATGAGTTTTAGATTAATTAAGATTAATGTGTTTCATTAAAGTTTAGGATTAATTGCTTTATCCTTGTCAGGTTCAGGTGCCTACAATGAAAAATGGGCATTCGGCTGAAATCCACCCAGATGCCACTCAGTGACAGCTCACCATACTCACACTCATTCACACACTTATTCACACCTAGAGGAAATTAGATTGAACTGTTGAACCCTGGAGCTGCAGCACAGCAGTGCCCCATAACCATTCACTTAAACTTTAATATATTTAGTAAATTAACTAGGAAAACTATAACTGATTTGACAGCAGTGGCTTTAAATTCCAGATGGATGCTCTTTATATCCTTTTTGTAGATATAGGACAGGTTTATATGCTGGAACTAGGGTTCATGTGCTTAGACTAACACAACTTTGATTTACACAGTCAAGATTTCAGGCAGTGTAGATTTTCAATCCTGCTCTTAAGGGATCCACGAACAGTGCTGTGCTTTTTCCTGCTCTAACACTCTTAATTCAACTAACAAAAGGCATGGTAGTTAGATGAGTTATATAACAGGGGAAATCTTTTCTACAGTGATTATGGCTATTGAGAGTGAATCTGATGTATACTAGTAGATGCACTTTAACAATGCTTTACACTGTACTACATACAATTGAATTCAATTCAATTCAAATGTATTTTTATTGCACTTTTAACAATGGACATTGTCTCAAAGCATCTTTACAGAACATTCATTCATTCATTCATTCATCTTCTACCGCTTATCCGAACTACCTCGGGTCACGGGGAGCCTGTGCCTATTTCAGGCGTCATCGGGCATCAAGGCAGGATACACCCTGGACGGAGTGCCAACCCATCACAGGGCGCACACACACACTCTCATTCACTCACACACTACGGACAATTTTCCAGAGATGCCAATCAACCTACCATGCATGTCTTTGGACCGGGGGAGGAAACCGGAGTACCCCTGAGGCACGGGGAGAACATGCAAACTCCACACACACAAGGTGGAGGCGGGAATCGAACCCCGACCCTGGAGGTGTGAGGCGAACGTGCTAACCACTAAGCCACCGTGCCCCCCTCTTTACAGAACATAAGAAACATAATACAAAAGGTTCATTATACAAAGATTAATATTATACAAAAAGTTCAAAATTAATATCAGACTTATATTTAAATGTGATTGTATTTATCCCCAGTGAGCAAGCCTAAGGTGACATAGGCAACTGTGACATGGAAAAACTCCCTTAGATGGAAAAGGAAGACACTTTGAGAAAAAACAGACTCAAAGGGGAACCCATCCTCATTTGGGTGACACTTGAGGGTGTGATTATAAATATACAGTCCAACAATTGTGTATTCATGAGGAGGTATACAGAAAAAAACAACAATGCAGCTACGTACTTGGATTCTTACAGGTTTTAATACATGGTCATCCATAAGGTGTGAATGAGTGACATCTGGTCCACACTCACTAACCATTCTTGCAAACCCAAGCAGAAGTCTTTATGCAGAGCTTAGAACTTGCCATGTTTCATATCAATTAAAGTCTAATTATGAAGCAGTATAATGCTATTAAACCACTGCTTCCCCACAATTAAGTGAATGTATGTGTGTGTGTGTGTGTGTGTGTGTGTGTGTGTTTGTTTATTAAGATAAATAATATTTATGTACATTGACTTACATTGCCAGGGTGGTGAGGTACATTTTCTCTAGTGACTTGAACTAATAATGTGAATTTTCTGTTGTCACCATTTGGTGGTGCTGGTGTAGTTTGCTTGGAAAGAAACTGAGCATTGCTTCATGGCATGCAAAAAAAAAAAAAAAACTTCCAGATTTCTTCCTATCTGACAAATAATGAAATCAGAGTGGGAGGCTTCATACTAAAGCTGATTGTCTGGTTGTATGCATGTGGCTTTGTGTATGTATGCGCATGTGTTAATCAGGTCTTTTGCTCACACATGAACTCAAAATGCATTCCAACAAGCAGGATACTGTACGATGGCATTCAAATATATGATGAATTATTCAAGTTTCCATTGGTACATAAATTTAACTATAAATTTGATGAGAAAATTCACATTCATTTGGTTGTTATTCCTTGTGAGATGGGCAAAATTTTATATAAATTTAAGATGACACTTTAAAGAAGGTTTGTGTCCTCCATGTTGTAACAAATGTTTCAGGTAGAGTGTATGTTTTGGATTCACTTAACTGAAAAAACTATTGCAGAATACAGTCCAAGGTCAGAATCCAAGCAAATAAGTTTTCAAAGAACAGAGAAAATGGCAAATAACAGATATTGGCATAGGTTATTATACAGTACCCACACCGATTTTACACATAAAACCTTCTAAGTGATAAAAACATCTTAGAAATTCACTAGGGTAATGAAAAACCTCTGGGCATCCAGCAGCAGCTGTGACTTACAAAGTCAAGTGATTTAAGTTGTCATTTGTGCAGAGGATTATAACTATATTTCTCTTTGTGAGTATTTTAAGCATGCTACCTCAGCTTTAATGACATTAAACAGTGAATTCACATGCTTAAACACAATCTCAAATCTCAGATAGAAAATACCAAACTGTAGCCACAATCATTTTCAACACAGTTGCTGAGATACAGTATGTTAGCTGTTTGTATCCTAGTGATATGAGATAAGATAACAACTGATTAGCAAGCTAATCTATTTGTGTAAAAATAGGCACTGTAAAGATTCACTGTAAAACTGTAACATCTAAATAAAAAAAGGTTGTGTGTCTGTACAATGTGTGTCTGTACAAGCTAATCATAACTTACACATGAAATCTGCGAAGGTATTGGGCACTAACATAACATGACAAATCCTCTAAGGGTGATACTGGATGTAAGCATTATTGTAGCAGCAGTGATAAAAAAAAAAAAGTTACTTAGAAAGTCATTTACGTGGATTAAACTTTGCATTAAACATTTCCGTGTAATGATTTCATTATAAGGTTGTAATTACAGGCATACATTTTACAGACCTGGTTGAGGGATTAAGATAAGGACTGTATTTTCGACTATACCAATAGGGGTCTCTGAAGTACTTTTGCAGAAGCTGTACGAGCTGTGCACAAAATAAAAATCCCTGAAACATTAATGTGCGACTTCTCCAACTAGGTATTATTTTTTCACAAAATTTTCTTTAATTCAAATTCAAAAATAATTTTATTATTTTATGAAAGAACAGTATACACTTTCTCTCACTGTGTGAGAGAAAGGTTTAGTAACCTTTGGGACACCAGGTACATCAAACACTCACAGGCCATTTTATCAAGCTTAGATGCACTTCATAGGGTATACAGTTACAAACTACAGCCCATCTGTTGCTAGCACAATTTGTCAGCCCTCCTCTGCCCCATCTATTGGTAGAAAGGGGGCTGTGAAAGGACCACTACTGACCTGATTTGCATGGTTGAGCTCAGTGTCACTGCTGGGTTGAGAATGTCAATCAAAAATATTCAGTTAACAGAAATGCTATAGTCAGAAACCGATGGAGTGCTAGAGGACAATTAATACACACTGGGAAAAAAAAGGTGCTACAAATCTATTAGGTTTCAACAAGGTGTCAAAGTCAAATGTTGTCCGTACAGAGAGCTTAATACCTCCAAAAATAGAGTATACCTTTTTATAGTATTAATTGCCTCGAAATGCTGCTTTCAAAGCAATAGATGCATTTTATTTAAAGAATGTTTTAATATTTTTTTCTAATATTTTTATATATAGTGTAGTAGCTTTTGGACATCCTAAATAAAATTTATATTGAAAACAATATATATATTTCAGGTGTATTTAAACAGAAAAGTAAGACTGTACAATCGCTTTTTCCCTCTCGTGTTGCATTCAGGTTCATGTTTGAATATATTTTTGCGCTTGAAATATGCTTTTGTTTATAGCAAAGATAAGGACAGACTGAGATTCTGTAGATAGAAAGAGATGATGAGATGGCGAGAAGGAGAGAATTTGAGCTGGTACAGAAGATGGGTGTAAAATAGGATTAAATTCATTCAGCCGTGTTATCGGTTTGGTTTGTATGTGACTGGCCTGTGTTGTGTGCCCTTCAGCCCTCTCTTTTCTTACTGTGCTTCACTGACACACTTCCTACACTCAGGCACATGGTATTATTTAGCTGTTTTCTCTAGGCCCTTTGGATTTAGAAGCTGATCATCTGAAACTAGCTGCCTATCAGAGACTAGGCTTTCTTTCCTTTCAAAACCTTCACTGATATGTAGACCTACTTCAGTGACCTGCTCAAATGTAACCAAAATTATACGTAAATCACTTTGGGATTTTTAAAAAAATATAGATACATATAATAATAATGGTACAAATAACTGGAATTTATTGCATAAAGAGATTGGATTGCATAAAGTAGAGATGAAGATCCCATACATACCTCTGGTACCTGTCACAATATATAATCAGACACCCCCAAAAGCTGTCCAAGAGTGCTTCTTTTCTCATTCACCATTTTCCAGTAATGTTCAATGTCCTATAATGTAGAAGACTAATGTAGAAAAAGAGGAATCAGCAAAAATAGAACTTCAGGTTCCATAATGTAATTCAATTACACTGGGGTTCAGTAGAGACAGCTAGTGAAAATGCTTCTGCTTTGCAGTCTGTTTAATTAAAAAAAACAATTATCTGTACTACTTTAAAATACAGTATATAACTATCCATGCACTAATAGCTGAATTATTATTAATAATACTTAGTAATAATTAATCATTCTTAAATAGAACTACTGATGAATTAAGGCATAAACCAATTAAGAGTTAACCTTAAATACGATGTGAGTCTTATGAATTCATGTGTGAATAATGACAATAATGACCTTATGTACATGTTTGATAGTTAATCTGTTAATAAAGTTAATCCTGGATAAAACCCTAGAAAGTTCTACTTCCAACTTCTGACATTTCCCTGATTAATACATTCATATGAAATGTCTCAGCTTATCTTTGACAAATTCTGAGACTTAACTTAATTAATGTTATTGTTAGGCCTGAGGATCGTCCATTTCTGCAAATTTCATGTGATAGGCAGCTTTCACATGCACTTGTTATGAACACTGCAGACATGCATTGGTGTATAAATTATATGAATGTACTGTATTGAGCTAGGACTTCAAGTTTTAATACCCCTCCAATTAAGGGTGTCTTAGCACCTCTTATACTAATGCCGGCTATGATTTAAAGTTCTTTTGTCAGGACTCAGGCCGGACTTTGGCCATGCACTTTTGTTGATGATCTCTGTCACGTGTCTGCCCCACCCTTGTCTCTTCCTCCCCGCCTCTGCACACCTGTTCCTCATGTGTTAATTATTGTCAGTATTTAGTCGAGCCACGTTGCCTTAAGCAGAGCGGAATCCTCTGTCATTGTTCTAGTTGTTTCTGACATTGGTCTACATTTTTCCGGGGAGGGACGCTCAGCCCTTCTGCTCGGCCGTGGACGTTGCTCGGCCCTTCTGCTCAGCCGTGGACATCGTTCCCCCCTCCTGGATCTCGCCGAGATCGTGTCCCCTCAAATACGGGATTGGCGCGTTGGGAGCAGCGCGGAATCCTCTGTTGTCTTCTGTTGTCGTTGTTATCCCGACGATACTGACATTTTTATTAATGCGCTTATTCTAAAACATTGTGGTTTCAATATTAACAGCTCATTGACATTAAACTATATGGTGGATAAAAAGAATGATGTGATTCTTTATAAATGAATAAAAATATCCATCAATTATATTCATAAATTAGTATTTCATGGAATAAAACACATAAGATGTACAGCATAGAAGTTTCATTAAAATATTCAAAACACTAATCTCTTATGCCTTAAAATTTAGTACAGTTTATACAGTAAACTTATATAAACCCTATCCGCCCTGTCTTTTTTCTTTATTACGGATAGTACCTGTGGTGTTCATGTATATCTAAGGTCCTTAAAAAAATACAGATGTAACCAGGGACACATTTTTTCCACGACTATCTCCATTTTATTCTTTGGCTTGTTGCAGCTCGTGTGGAATGATAACTGCACCTTTGCGCTTTAAAATAGGCTACAACACTCCATTCAGTCTCCAACGTTGATTACCTTTTTTTTTTGTCAAGACACACAAAAGAGAGAAAATAACAATGTCTCAAATGATTCAGAATCATAGGTCAGTTTGAGATCTGTGCTCATCCTTATCACTTTGGGTTGTTTTGAATTTTTATTTATATAATCTAAATTACAAGCATGTCTGTATTTACATTGAGGGCCAGCTAAATTTGTATGTAGTAAGTGTGTATATTCATAAGCTTTAATACACTTGTGAATGTGTGTGTTGAGGCATTTTCTCTGTGCACTCTGCCATCCGTTACAGGTCTCTCTTTTACAATAAAACTATGTGTATCTCATTCCTGCTTCTCCATTCATGCTTGGACACAGACAACCACAGCTGGTCCTCTCTCTTATCTGTCCCTCTCGTTACCAGCAAAATTAAATTAAAAATATAATCACTGCAGACCAGGCTCCATTTTCATCACTATTTTGCATATAGAGTAGCATGTCTTTAGAGACATGCACTTGTATTGCTAGACAGATCTGCTCAAACGTCCACTGTGCACAATAGAGGTAGTTCTACCTGAAGCAAAGGCACTGTGGGTTTTACTGTGCTGATGAATAGCGGCAAAATGGAATGATTGTCGGGGGAGGTGGAGTAGGAGACTAAAATACACTTCTGCCAGCTTGGTTATACACACAAGTCAAACTGTTCAGCCTCCATCCAGCCTGTGTGTGTTTTTGTGTTTCAGACTGTACATCTTGTATTGGCTTCTCTGTCTGAAATAATATGGAATACGATCAGTTCTGATATTTTCTAACAGGTGCTGTTTAGCTTATCACACTCACACACACACACACACACACACACACACACACACACACACACACACACACACACACACACACACACACATACACGAAGAGGGTGAGCCAGAGATTGAAATGGTATCTTAGCAAAGAGACACAAATATCAGTGCATGCTCAAACACACATGCTTACAATTTTGGTTTACAACAATTGTTAAAGTTGTTGTAATTTAGTTGTAATTTGTAATATGCAAACCTTTATTACAGATATTTAGATAACATTGAAGTGCACAAATGCTGTGCATTTATAATACTGTATAAATAACATTAAATGCATACATAATCTCTAATAAAGTCTGACGTGAGGCTGTATAAACATGAGAACTTCACAAATATTTTACAGTTAAAGATTTACGATGCCTTATAGTGTGTTTTTCAACACAATCACAATCTTATAAGCCTTAAGCCTTGAATGTCAAGAATTCATTGACAATAGATTCAGGTTGTCAGTGAATTCATTGTACATCTCAGACCTGACATAATGCTTTATTATATTATATATTTTATATACGTTTTTTTGTGCATTCTATATCACACGTCCTCCAGTGTCACTCAAACGAGGATAGGTTCCCTTTTGAGTCTGATTCTATTTAAATATAATTTAGAATTTTTGTATTATATTAATCTTTATATTACAATTTTTGTATTATTTTGATGTTCTTTAAAGCTGCTTTGAGACAATATCCATTGTTACAAGCACTATACAGATAAATTTGAATTTGAAATACAGATATTACACAGATGTTGTAGTAGTGCTTGTGGTTTGGACAGTTCAAAATCTGTGTTCACAGTGATTTTTATAATATGTTGTGCAATCTGACAAATGTGTCCTAAAAGTCTCCATACATGAGATAATTAAGACATTTTAGCAAAATGTAAATTTGTGTAAATTCATTTACGAAACATCTTCTGCATGATTATCATTTCGATGTAAACACACACAGTCATCTCTCCCAAATCTGGCTCCCAGTGTTGTGTATTATGTGCTTACCTTTTGTCCTGTTTAAGCCCATCGCAATCTTTCGACAGCTTCCAGATTCAGCAACAAGAATTTTAAAATGATCTACTTTTGGCAAAGGCATACTTAAGGCTACCTGAAAGTGTGTATTTTGTAGTTACCTTTACTGTAATTTGTATTATTTTATTGTGCCACATCTTAACATGTCTCACTCTCTTTGTAATTAATGTAAACATGCGTACAGAGTTTCCTTGTTTATTGCACTGTATGTAATGACAGTAACAATCGACATAAAAACTATGCCAGAGTTATACTCTGCTAAAGACACAAGTTGGCCTTTTGTGTTGATCTCCTAACTCTTCTCAGCTATACCATTTCTTCTGAACCAGTCAGTGCTCTGATTGCTGGCCTATTGTATTTGATCTATCATAATCCATTCCTGCATCATTGACAAATTTGACAGATGCCTCTGAGCTTAACCCACTATGTCTGTTCTTGTCAGTGGCTTCACATTCAGAACCCAGTTGACTGCTTAGCCCTTTCCAATCGCTCCTTTATAATTACAAGATGAACTGATTTAAAGATCAGTCTGCTTAAGCCCAGCCAGAGTCCAAATCAGTGTCAGGCCCGCTATTGTCCTTGTGGCATAGGTGTGACACATGCGCTATTGAAAAGGCCATAACTGCACTGGCATTTCATATAATGGACTTTTTATTCAAAGGACAGGGAAATAATAAGCAGATCTATGCCAGAGATGGTCTACCGTTTGTTTCGCAAGTCGACAGTGACCATTGAACAATCAAGCTTTGCCTTGACGGACATCGCTTCTGCTCTTTTCACCAGCAGACACACAGGGTCATTTTTTGTGGTCTGCTAAACAACCCACAAAGCCTTCATGCAAAAAAGAGATAAGAAAACTGGTGGATGTGAGTGTGATAATTTTTGTACATGTGATCATTAATAGTGAAAATAGCTGTCTTTGTGAATCTTTCTTTTTTTTAAGCAAATCTCACTTATCTTTGCAACAGATGTGTAAGCTAAGACCGATGTACCAAAAAAATCTCCTGATGGAGAAATACAAAGCTGATGATTAAACACAACACAAATCCAATGAGGGATCGTTGCAGTTTGCTGCATCTCTAGGCTTCAGCAAGCTTGAGACACGCTGGGGGGAAACAGCAATTTAATTACACAGAATTAAAGTGCATTGTTATTTTGATTAAAGACGCCCAGCTCCGTTTCCCCTAGATCTGGCATACACTTTTCATTTTGTACAGTTTACTCAGAGTGCATAAGACCCATCTGGAGATCATTTCCCTTCTTTACACACATGCTTCTTAATGTCTGTTTATTCCAGGGAAGACAAACAAAGCCATTAGGAAGGCTTTCTTTGCAATAAAGACATGTCTTTTCTTCTCCTTTGCTGCTGGCACATGGGTAATCTATAGTATTTATAATGAATTGTGCTTTATAAGAAGGGCAATGTCTCTGGGAAATGTAACTGGTAAAAAACAGGGAGTATGTAATATGTAAACCAAGGGATAAGATTTACAGTATATGATGATAAGTCAGCTGGACTGAGCCGCCACTGGATTGTAATAATCAGCAATGACCAAAACAATTTTGCAGTTGTAGGGAAAGTTTTGACACCATCAGTCTTATGTGGAAAAAGGAAAAAAGCCATTGGTAGCACAGTGGTCTGAGTTTCTTCTTGTGGCTAGCATTACTGATTGCGACAGTGACAGGTGGTTATTGGTTATTGAATGGAAGAGCTAAAGAAGAAATACCACCATCAGTACCTTTGGGAATCCACAAAAGTCAGTCTAATTACAATTTTAGAGAGAGATAGAAAAAAACTTGACAGCTTGGCCCAATCAAAAGACATTGTTCTCAATGCAATTATTTCTACTTGGAATCTCGATCAAAAGTAAGATTATTTGCACTAGCTATCTCATCTACTGCAGTACACCCATATTTTATGCATTACCATTTGAACTACATACTTACTATGACACAATCACATTGAGCCTATTTACACTTGAACATACACTATATAGTCCAAAGGTTGTCGACGCCTGACCTTCACACCTGTGTGTGCTTTATGAACACCCTATTCCAGATTAACTCTCCTTTGCTGTTACAATAACCTTCACTCTTCTCAGAAGGCTTTCCACTGGGAAAGCTTTAGTTTTTGGCACATGGCTGTTGGGATTTCTGCTCATTCAGCCACAAGAGCACTAATGACTGGTGAGGAGAGCTGGGGAAGATTTGGCATTCAAGTACAATCCAAAGGTGTTCAGGGGTTGAGGTTAGTGTTCTGTTCAAGCACTTCCAAGTTCTTCCATATCAAACTTGGCAAGCCATGTCTTTATGGAACCTGATTTGTGCACGGGGCATTGCCTTTCTGGAACAGCTTTTTGTAGTGAAGGGAAATGTATATGTATATGTATTGGAATCTATGTATGTATGAACAATTTGCAGGTATTTTAAATTATAATAGAAACAAAAAGTATTTAGCACTAATGAATGCTAACACTGACTAGCAGGTCCAGTTTTACATTGCTCATATTTCATAAATCTTATGGATTAATATTATAATATTGTAAAACTAACTACATTATTCAGCTACAGTAAATAAAGTAAAGTAAATATACAATTTTTAATTGAAGATGATACATTTAAAATCCATTCATTCATTCATTTTCTACCGCTTATCCGAAGTACCTCGGGTCACGGGGAGCCTGTCAGGCGTCATCGGGCATCAATGCAGGATACACCCTTAACGGAGTGCCAACCCATCACAGGGCACACACACACTCTCATTCACTCACACAATCACACACTACGGACAATTTTTCCAGAGATGCCAATCAACCTACCATGCATGTCTTTGGACCGGGGGAGGAAACCGGAGTACCCGGAGGAAACCCCCGAGGCACGGGGAGAACATGAAAACTCCACACACACAAGGTGGAGGTGGGAATCGAACCCCCAACCCTGGAGGTGTGAGGGGAACGTGCTAACCACTAAGCCACCGTGCCCCCCATACATTTAAAATTATAAATGTAAACCCAAACCCAAATAAACCCAAATTTTCCTGAATAAAAATAAAAAGTAAAGATAAATAAAAATGACTTTGTTGTCATTGTATTTCATTTAGTTTAGCTAATCCATATTTCTTTTCCCCTGGACCCTACGATCATGACTCTAGGGTCACATTCATTCATTCATCTTCTACCGCTTATCCGAACTACCTCGGGTCACGGGGAGCCTGTGCCCATCTCAGGCGTCATCGGGCATCAAGGCAGGACTCACCCTGGACGGAGTGCCAACCCATCGCAGGGCACACACACACTCATTCACTCACGCAATCACACACTAGGGACAATTTTCCAGAGATGCCAATCAACCTACCATGCATGTCTTTGGACCGGGGGAGGAAACCGGAGTACCCGGAGGAAACCCCCGAGGCACGGGGAGAACATGCAAACTCCACACACACAAGGTGGAGGCGGGAATCGAACCCCGACCCTGGAGGTGTGAGGCGAACGTGCTAACCACTAAGCCACCGTGCCTCTAGGGTCACATATTTTATGTATTTTATATTTTATACTTTATGTATTTTAAAATATTTTATATTTTTTTTATATCTTTCTGAACAATGTTTCACATGTTTAGGGAAAAAAAGGTAAAAATTAAGAGAGTGCTGATTGGATAATTGAATCCTAGCTCAGGTTACTGTCTGTGTGGAGTTTGTCATGTTCTCCTGTGCATGAGTTTCCTCTGGATTCTCTGGTTTCCTTCCATCTCATGTGAATGAGTGCGTTAATGTGTGCATGGTGCCATGTGTCCCACCCAGAGTGTATTAATGCCTCGTGCCCAGGATCCTTACAAAATTAATTGAATGCCTGCTGTAAGGGTAAAAAATACAGAGAAGAGAGGAGATACTGACCTTAGGGCAGAGAAGAAGCATAAGCAATAGAGCTAAGAGTAACATCATGTGTCTGTTTTATGACATTTTCCATCTCTCATCAGTCAGCAAAACTGTCCTGCAAGACTGAAAAAGAAACAGTGAAAGAGACAGAGAGAGGATTAAAACATGCAGATTGGAGGAGAGGACATGAAGTTTCTTTCAGTGTGTCAAAGCCCTAGGGATGGATTCATGGTTCTATGCCTTGAATTTTTTTAATATATTTTGTAAATATTGCAAATGCCTGTAGATGCAGGTGCTCTTTTTAGATTTGCTAAAAAGGAGAAATGATGTGCAAGATGATAAAAAAAATCAAATTTACTTTTACTTATTTGTTGTGTATTTGTGATCTTTGGCAAACCTATAATGAAAATCATCAAAATAAACACTAAAATGAAAATGGATGAAAATTACAATTCAGGATAAACAGGAAAATGCAGAAGGGAAACAGCTTTGAATTGTAAATCTGAGTTTTAATTAATCAAGCTAATCAGGTCAGGAAGGACGCTTTTGTATTCACACCAATCATTCTGGAGACATTCATAGGAAGAGGTGCAGAGAGGTGGCGAGAGAGAGAGAGAGAGAGAGAGAGAGAGAGAAACTCATACAGACAGACTGAGTGGGTAATGAATCGCCTGCATCCTGATAATGGCATTAATGATTATTAGGCAGAGCCAAAGGGAGGGTGATGTGAGGTAAAGGAAAGTGGGAGTGAGAAAGATAGATGATCAACCTAAAAGTGGATAGGACAGAGAAAGAGGCATTCCTGCAGCTACCTTTGACAAATGGCATGGCACTGGGGGCCTCAGTTTTGAATGTAATTTACAAAATAAACTTTGAGTAAAGTGGAAGACCAAGGAGAGAAAAAAGAGTGGGAGAAAGACAGAAAGAGAGAGAGAGAGAGAGAGAGAGAGAGAGAGAGAGAGAGAGAGAGAGAGAGAGAGAGATGCAAAGAATAATGAACGTGTTTAACCTGCAGGAGTCTGCCATTCTTTTTCCCAGTAGTACAATTATTCATATTTTAAAGTGATGAAAGCTTCATCGATATGCTGTAGCATCATGGGAGATGTGTGATCCTGTCCCAGACCTGCTGATAGGATAAAAGGTACATATGTAAAAACATGACAGACTAGAGGCTATGAGAATAATTATCTAAGATACAGAAAAAAGACAGGAGGCATGTTGAAATTTAAAAAAAATCCAAAACTATTATTTAAGGGGTTTATGCATAGTCAGTTCAAGTTCTAGTATTTAAACCCCTTCTAATAGTAAATCACTCTGTTGTAGGGTACTTGATATAGGAGATTGTTATAGAATCCTTGATATATGGGTCCCTCAATGGGCCAATAACAAACATTAAGAGTATAAAATTTTACCTTTTTTTTTAATAAAATAGTTGTCATCTATTATCCAGTTCCTACAACACGGTCCTCTATCCTGATTGGTGAAAGATTTTCATAAATCTTCTGTAATTGCAGCTCAGACAGTTATTTTGACAGTTGTATTAATATACTTGGTCTAATATGTTATCAGTTCTATTGTAAGAAATTATAACGCCGTATCTGATACACCACATAAACAAATAATGGATATACTTAGTTTATATTGCAAAGTTTTCTGTCAGGAGGTATTTTAAAATTTTTAAAGGTGAGTCTCATGTCAGTACTTTGTAACAGTCAGAAATAAGGCTTTTCCTTGTTGCTTGTTGACAAGCTGAATGTTTTGTCTTGTTAACTTATGATGTGTCAGTCTTTAATTCATTAATACATTTTATTCATTTCCAAAATTGTTGTGGTAGAAGATGAATAATACATTACATGTACAAGGACATGCTGTTATTAGAAAATTGTTTTTTTTTTTGAAGGTTTTTGCCCTGTATTAACATGTAAACAGTGCAATATGTATTTGTTCTGCACATAAACTGTCACAGCACCTCCCTTGTGGTTTATACCTTACTGATTATGCAAGTAAGAAAAAGTTTACATCTGATACGTCGGATTTCTTTTCCTAACATCACTATATTCTTCAAAACAACACTGAATCTCTTGATAAATCCCATACCAAGTGGGATCTAGCTTATCTCTTAAGACTACCATGTTGATTTACTCAAGATCCCTTTTCATGGTTCATAATTTCTAGAACATTTACTGCTCTCATTGCACAACTTGGGGAAACTTAAATATAATTTTGCTCCCAGTAGGTATCAGCTATCATTGCTCATGTTTTCTTTTTTGCTTATCTATGTCATGGCTGAATCCATTACAAGAAAAAGAAAAAACACAAACCTGGCCTCAGATCAGCAAAAGAGAGCAGTGTTGAGGAGCTCCACTATCTTTCAACAGGTGTGCTGTTCAGTTGGTGATAACCGTAACAAAGCCACCTAAACAACGGCCCTCCCCACCCTTCCCTCCCATCTACATAGAAATTCAACCACCACACAATAACACTCCATGCTGTGCCAGGTGGCTGTCAACACCAGACATTTTTCCTTTAAATCAAACTGCCACTGTGTTTATTGATAACAAGTCAATTAGTGGATGGGAATGAGATGAACAAGTCTCTAGGGGTCACTGCCAGTTTGTTACAGACATCTGTAGCTTCATCCTGATCAGCTCAGCATGAAGACTGTCACTTCATTTGAATTGAACATGAATTGTATCTGTTAATCTGTGTGAACATGGTAATCTATAACACCTACAATTTCAAACAAGCACATGCGGGGTTGTCATTCTAGTCTTTTTTTTTAGATCAATACCTTTTAAATTGGAGTTAAATTGGGGGTAAGTACCGTGTGCTGCTGAATTCTCTAGAGTTTTAAACACTGATATGAGGCCTTGTGATTAAAATTGATTTTCCTCTATATATGTTTTTATAATAATGGTTTAATTTAACTTGATCAGATGGATGGCACCCTTATAATTAATTAAATAAATGACTAATATAGAAAAGATAACATGTATGTTAGAGACATTGTTTTTTAAAAAACAATACACAAAAACAATTTGTGTATGCCAATTTTGTTCTAAATAATTTTTTTCTGCTAGGATTTGAGAACAATTCTGCTATTTTTAATGTTATGTCTTTTCTTTCTATTACTCTAATAGGGTTTGTGTCACATTTGCATTGGATTAAGCATCCTTCTTGCACTACAAATATCTCTGAGTCATCTTTTAGATGTCTGACTAGTCATTAATCGTGGCTCCTCATGCACAATAGTAGTCATGTGTGGCAGAGGCTGACACTAAAGAAACAAACTGTAGCCACCAACTGTGCATTTAATAAGAGGACTGACAGATCTAGTGCGGCAGAGCACGGTCCTGCAGAGAACAGACCAGATTAATCTGCAGCTTGAATTCAAACAAGGTTGATTCTTACGTAAATACGCTGTCGATCTACAGAGAAGAACTATCAAGCCATTCTCATTAGCGCTCATCCCGGCCTGTCACAACACAGACTATACCACAAGGGGCTGAAACAGAGCTTCTCATGAATGAAATTTTAGTTCGAGGAGCCCTTAGCAAAGCCAGAACTGCATCAGCTCAGTGAGTGCTGGAAGAAACTCAAATAATCTGTCAGATGGAAAAAAATTGTGCAGGTCATTAGAGTGGTGACAGTCTTTTGGGACATAACCCATCCTTTGTGAACAGGCCTAGAAACCTGACTGCAGTATGTAGGCCAACACTGTGTGAACATAACGGTTGTAACTCCAGTAGCTCTTTCTAGATCTAGCAGATCTGCTTTTGTTCTGGTCCAGATCTGAAAAATGGCTTGAATTGGGATGGAGTAGCATTGCATGAAAGTGTTACTCTCGGCACTATGTCTTATACAGCAAGGGTTCTCAAAGGTATGAAGCTAGGAACCACTTGAACAAAAAAAATAAAATAAATCTAAACTGAACTAAACTAAAATAATAAGATAGAACATGCAGGTTGTAATTTTCCCCATTCCAGAATGTAAAATGTAATGGATCACTGGGAATTTTCTGTGGGAAATCCATGGAGTTCCAAGACTCTAGACCATGGGTATGCAACATACTGTATTTGTTTGCTTGTTTGCTCTTTTCTTTCATTTCTTACTTCATTAATTCACTCATTCATTCATCTGTAGTGCTTTATTCTAGCTAGGGTTTGTGGTATATCAAAAATCACCATGCATACACACTTCATATAGACATTGACATCTAAGGCAATTTCATTTAGCCAGTTCAACTACTGCCATGGTTTTGTGTGGTGTAAGGAAACTAAGGAAACTAAAGAACCTGAAGGAAAACCCATAAAACTCCATATAGACATTAACCTGAGCTCTGGACTGAACACAAGTGAACTTTGAGCTGGCACTGACATTAACTGACTTTCTATCTATGTTGACAACAAATGTGAATGTATATAAGTATAGGAGCATATAAGCGTGTGTGTTGTTTGTAAGTGTGTGGTTAGCCCTCTCACTCCTCCCCATTTACCCCATATAATTCAGGTGGCATGTGGTGTCAGTTATGGACTCCCCGCTGTGGTATAAATAGGAGTCTCTCCCTCCTATGGAGAGACACAATCCTCAGTAGGAACGCTGAGATCCAAATACACACAGTGAGAGAAGAGACACTCAAATATCCAAACACACACACACATACACACACACACACACACATCTCTGCATCTGTGCTTCCATGCAGAAAAGACCCCAAGGGACCCAACGCCAGCTGAGACTCAAAAACAAGGTAGGAGAACCCAGCTGACTGGCAGAGTGAGTCTGCCCAGCTGTTTGTGTATCTGCCTGTTTGTGTGAGCCAGTGTGTGTTAGCATGAGCTTTAAAGGATGCTGACAGTTAAAGGGACAAAATCTTTTTAGAAGTGACAGAGATAATGCCAATATGTGGCCACTGCAGGACTGCTATGGTAAGCTCTTGTTGATTTATTGATAGAGAATTTGATTGATGGCTTTATAGTATGAGATAAAAGCTTCATGTCAAACTTGATTTGGAAGACTGCCAGCTTTGACACTCACTGGGTTTCCTGTGGTTTAATGTGACTGAGGTCCTTGATTGTATTTATTATGCTGTATTTGTTCAATATTTACAATTCCAGTCACTGTTCCTTGACTTTTCATCTATAACACTAGGAGTTAAAACTTTTCATGTACTCTCTTCTCTCTTCAATCAATAATCAAGTATCATAGTTTCATTATTCTCCTGTTTGCTCCTTTTAAAATGCCAGTGTAGTGCCCTTAAGGCCCTGACTTCAGTTCCACTTAAGAAAATGTCTAATATGAGAGATTGGTGGATGTTAAAGCATAAAGGTGCCCATTTAGCAAACTTGCCATATACAATAAAAAAAGAAATGCTAAAAAAAAACAGAACCACTTATTCTTACAGCAAAAGCTTAAAAAAGAGATTAAATGAAGTTTTCAGCAGCCGATCGATTCCTGAATGCTTGTCTCATGAATTTTGCAGAGAAGCTAAATGCCACTTATGGAATAATGCAGCACTGTGGGTTAGAGCTTAAGACTTCATTGTGTGCTGAGATTTTAGGACACTCAGGACAAAACATTCTCAAAAATAAAGTTAATATGCTTGATTTTGTCACAGAACTTAAATCTGTTTAAACCATTTGGGTGGGCTATGGGTGTAAAGAATTTCAATAAGTTGCAAAAATAAAAAATCCACAGCTTTTTTTGTCCAAACTGCACATTAACATCAAGTCCTATTTCACCTCCTGCGTCTGCTCCTTCACAGAACCTGAGACTGTGTTAATAACATGGAGACAGAGCTGTATGTTCCGCCAGATTCACCAAGAGCATCCATGCCAGATGAGTTGTGTCATCCTTATTCCAACTTCTCAAATTGGAAGTTTAAACTCTTTCGAGTTCGTTCTTTGGAGAAAGCCCCTCTGCCTGGTGAACCTCCTGTGGAAAAGGAGGTTGAGCAGAAGGTGTGTGAACCAGGGGATGGCCTGAGTGTTCCTGGCAGCATTATGAAGCTCTGTCTAGGGGGCAAAAATAAGGAGAATGTGGAGGGTGCTGGCAGACAAGTGGATCTCAAGCTTCAGGAAATTGACACACACATGAACCATCTCAGGTAAATAAAATGTCACAGTTAGATCTTTATTTTATTTTTTTTTATATTATTTATGATTATTTAACATTTCTATGATTTTAAAATTTGAGCATTGTAAAATTTTGACTCTCAATAAAGTTTAAGCAACACATTCAGTGGCATCTAATATTAGTATATATTCACATATTGTTAGAACAGTCAAAAAAAACCCCTAAAGAATTCATGCCTCAATTAATAGTGTACATTTCTATTCAGGTCTTTATGTCGCTTATGTGGCATACTACTAAGAAAAGCAAAAGGTCCAGAGCATGAAGTTCAGGGAGACCTGGGTGAGTCCAGTAGACATGCCTTGCGCAGGATGGGCTGCAAGGCTTCTAGATGGCCAGATGTCATAGAAAAGGTGTTTAAAGTAGATGTGAGTGGAGACATGGAATCCATCCACCCTCCCATGTTCTGTCATCGCTGCTGGACTGTAGCTATGAGAGGAGGGGGAATATGTAGCTTCTCTAGAACAAGGGTCCCTATATGGAAGCCCCACAACTCACACTGTCTGCACTGCTACCCCAAGAGACACATACTTCAGCGAAGAGGAAGGAAAAGAAAAAAGCCACTACACAGCCTTTCCAAAAGAGCAAAGAGAGAGACATCTACAGGGTGCAAGAAAGTGTGGAGACAGACCACAGACAACCCACCAATAATGGGCATGAGATCATGGGTGAAGTCAGCTGCACAGAGAAGCCTTTGGGTAAAGAATATAACTCATTGCCAGAAAGACCACCTAACCTCCAACCTACTTCCAGGTGATTTCCCGAAAGACTTTGTGAGTGCTATTGTGTGCCAAGTGTGTGACCACCTATTGTCTGACCCAGTCCAGTCTCCATGCCGACATCTCTTCTGCCGCACCTGCATCCAAAAATACAGCCATGTCTTAGGTTCCCAGTGTCCAGCCTGTGGCTTCCTATTTAACCCATGTGACCTAAATAGCCCTCACAAAGCCTTTCTGTCTATTCTCCACTCTCTACCTCTGCTTTGTCCAAGAGAAGGTTGTGAGGAATTGGTCAGATTGGAGTCCTTTGCAGACCACTGTCTAAATCACTGTTTTGAGAGAGACAGCAGGAAGGAACATCAAGAACAGCAGAACCTGGGTGGCTATTTGCCTGTAAACAAAGGTGGCCGTCCTCGCCAGCATCTGCTCTCGTTGACACGCAGGGCACAGAAACACAGGCTGAGAGAGCTGAAGAATCATGTGAAGGTGTTTGCTGATAAGGAGGAGGGTGGAGATGTGAAGTCTGTGTGTTTGACATTGTTCCTCCTGGCACTGAGGGCAGGAAATGAACACAAACAGGCTGATGAGCTGGAGGCCATGATGCAAGGTAAAGCCAAGAGGCACAGCGGTGCTAATGTCATTTTTTTAAATAATTAATTGTCAATGTTTAATTGTCAATAAGACTAATGGTACAACTATTCTTCGTATAAAGCATTTGTTATCTGGAATCTGTTGAAATTAAGTAGTGAGAAAAGTGAAAGAAATTTAATACACTTTGAAAATTATGTATGAGCTAAACAAAGGGGAAAATATTACTCCATTATAAGATGAGATGAAAGATTAGTATTAGCTATGCTTATATTTTACAACACTTTTGTATATGACTAATGAGGTCATGAAACAACCCCAGAATACTTCTGACATGTGATTGTCTGTCACTGACCATCTTAAATTTGTATGAGATTATTACCTCCATGCTCCTACAGTACCTGTCCTTCAATTACACAGCTTTTTTGAAAAGCCTGTTAAAATTTAAAAAAAAAATCAGCATATCTGGTATCTATAAATAACACAGGGCATGCTATTCTGTTACCTGAAGGCCCAGCTGGTTTCTGTTTTCAGAACTAGCCAATAGGTCTTTTTTGTCCATCTCCTCAAATGACCACTTACTGTATCATGATAAATATCACATATGCTATGGGGCTAAGCACTCTATGCTTTGCTTAAAGTGTGCCAGCGCATTCTTTCCCCCTACACTCCATTTACTTCTCTATAAACTCATTATTTGTACCTGTGTGGGGTTCACAATGACATTTTCTCTTTGTCTACTCTTCCAGGCAGGGGTCTCGGCCTGCACCCAGCTGTGTGTTTGGCCATACGGGTCAATACCTTCCTTAGCTGTAGTCAGTACCACAAGATGTACCGCACCGTCAAAGCTATTAGTGGACGGCAGATCTTCCAGCCCTTACACACTCTTCGCAATGCTGAAAAGGAGCTTCTTCCTGGCTTCCATCAATTTGAGTGGCAACCAGCTCTCAAAAATGTTGCCATATCTTGCAATATAGGGATCATTGATGGACTTTCTGGGTGGACAGCCTCTGTAGATGATGTTCCTCCAGATACTATTACTAGAAGATTTCGCTATGATGTAGCACTAGTGTCAGCTTTAAAGGACTTGGAGGAAGACATTATGGATGGACTTAGAGAAAGAGGGTTGGATGACAGCAAATGCACCTCAGGTTTTACTGTGGTGATTAAGGAGTCATGTGATGGCATGGGAGATGTCAGTGAGAAGCATGGTGGAGGACCTGCGGTCCCTGAGAAGGCAGTGAGATTTTCTTTTACGGTGATGTCCATCACTATTCAAGCTGAAGGTGAAGAGGAAGCTGTCACCATCTTCCAGGAGCAAAAGCCTAACTCTGAGCTTTCTTGCAGGCCTCTGTGCCTCATGTTTGTGGATGAGTCTGATCACGAGATGCTGACGGCCATCTTGGGACCCGTAGTGGCAGAGCGTAAAGCTATGAAAGAGAGTCGACTTATTCTTTTTATAGGTGGGATTCAACGTTCCTTTCGCTTTTATTTTAGGAGTACAGGTTATGATGAAAAAATGGTGAGAGACATGGAAGGTTTGGAGGCTTCAGGCTCCACTTACATCTGCACCCTGTGTGACTCCACACGAGCTGAAGCCTCTCAGAACATGGTGCTTCACTCCATTACTAGAAGCCATGATGAAAATCTTGAGCGCTATGAGATATGGAGGACTAACCCATTTTCTGAGTCTGCAGATGAACTGCGGGATCGAGTCAAAGGGGTCTCAGCCAAACCTTTCATGGAGACGCAACCCACATTAGATGCTTTGCACTGTGACATTGGCAATGCTACTGAATTTTACAAGATCTTCCAGGATGAGATTGGCGAAGTGTTTTTGAAAAGCAACCCAACTCGAGAAGAGCGCAGACGATGGAGGTCAGCCCTTGACAAGCAGCTTCGACAGAAGATGAAATTAAAACCAGTGATGAGAATGAATGGGAACTACGCCCGTCGACTTATGACCCGTGAGGCTGTCGAAGCAGTATGTGAGCTGGTTCCTTCAGAGGATCGCCGTGAGGCTCTGAAAGAACTAATGGAGCTCTACATCCAGATGAAACCTGTGTGGCGTTCTACTTGTCCAGCTCGAGATTGTCCTGATCAGCTTTGCCGCTATAGCTTCAACTCTCAACGTTTTGCAGAGCTCCTCTCCACCATATTCAAATATCGCTATGATGGCAAGATTACCAATTACCTCCACAAGACTTTAGCCCATGTACCTGAAATTGTTGAGCGTGATGGCTCTATTGGTGCCTGGGCCAGTGAAGGAAATGAATCTGGGAACAAGCTTTTCCGGCGCTTCCGTAAGATGAATGCTAGGCAGTCTAAGTCATTTGAATTAGAAGACATATTAAAACACCACTGGTTGTACACATCAAAGTATCTGCAGAAGTTCATGGAAGCCCATAAGAACTCAGCAAAAGCACTGCAAGCCACCATCAACCCAGAAGAATGTCAAGAGTGCCCAGATGACTTTGATCTATCTCTTGAAATAACAGACTTTTAAAAAAATCTGAGTTTACTTTGAATTTACTTGAATATACCTGGACATTTAATTGCTTTACTTTTCATAATCACACCCTTGATAAGACAGATTTTGATTTGACAAATAAATTTTTTTGTAGTTTCTTTCTTTTTTCAGAATTTAGATTTTTGCTTAGATATACTGTATATAAACTCCATATTGAACTAGTTTTATTTTTAACCTTTTTATGTTTTATATATCTGTCTGCAGCCATAACTTTATGACATAGATAAGATTGGGGAGAATGGCTATACTTTTTTGTTTCAGGTTTTGCAGAAAACCCTTCCTTTCTATCCTTGGCTGCTGGTGAAATATGGGCAGATTTATTGTATTCCCAGGTTATGACACGTTCCTGAATTTATAGAGAAGGATTATTTATGGAATCAAATGAAAGCACTGAAAGCCACAAAAGGGGAATTGCTTTAAAAGAGACCATTTTTATGATCTCTTTATTAATTTATCACAGGTGAGGGCAGAGACAAAATGGAATTAGAGAAACTAAAAACTGCTTCAGATTCAGAAGAAATAGTAAAAGAAAAGACTGCCATCATACACCAGAGCATTCTTGGGGAACTAGCAGCAGGGCATAGCATAGTTTTGCACATTCTGAGAGAAATGCTATTATCTCATCATCATTTTTACATTTCAAGACTTTGCACAAGACTAAACATTTTATATTTGTTTTAGTAATTTTGCACCGGACCATACACCTCATTATTATTTTATTTTTAATGTTACCTAGTCAGTCTACTCATGATGCTACAGTATTTGACAGTTCTATTGTTTTATTAACATTTTGATTAATGTTTTTCAGAATAACTGTCTATGTAGGATGGACAATGATTTAATAGATTGTTTAATTAATTTACTTTATGTACTTGATATATTGGTTATATTTGTTTACTCTGAAGTTTTTTAAAAGTATTTTGTTGATTTAAAAGATTTCTTGATTGATACACTGATTACATGTGTGTATTGGTATGTGTAGTATGTATTGGTAAATTTGATTGATTGATTGATACTTTTATACCGAGCACATTATAACTGTTTTAATTGTTGATGTCAATAGAAACTAAAAGCAAATAGCTTTTACAATGTACCTGTTTTTTTTTTGTTTATTTGATGTGATGTTATGCTATTGGCATTT
The DNA here is from genome assembly GCF_030014155.1 of Tachysurus vachellii. Classification (NCBI taxonomy): domain Eukaryota; kingdom Metazoa; phylum Chordata; class Actinopteri; order Siluriformes; family Bagridae; genus Tachysurus; species Tachysurus vachellii. Next base: position 12,472,607 of record NC_083473.1, read on the forward strand.
TACATTATTTTAATGTGATGATGTAGGGTACCACAGGGCTGAGGGCCCCAAGAATCCTTCTACCTCCACAAATAGAACTTGTCTATAGTTTTTGTGTTACATTTGTACATTTGTGTATTTGTACCAATATTCTTTATTCAAATAATGTTTAAATAAACAGTGAAGCAAATGAAGAAAATGGCATAGTGGCAAATTCTTCACTCACTCACTCACACACACACACACACACACACACACACACACACACACACACACACACACATATATATATATATATATATATATATATATATATATATATATATATATATATATATAGTTTGATGGTGCTTATGTTCAGCATTGAATTTTTTTTGTCATACTCTACAGTGGTGGTCAATGACTTATATGAAAGTAGACTCTATGGGCTTTAAGGAATAAGTATTTCTGTTTTACTTAGCCTATAAGGGACAACAAATAGAAGTTCTAAAAAATAAAAACACAAAAAAATGAAAAAGTTATTATTTTTCACACAAATGTTGAAAATTTTGCAGCAATTAAATAATTGTTTTTTTTTACTGATCAATTTCATTCTGTCAGCTGGGGGTTAAGGGGATGAAGGAATAAGGGTGATTAACAACATTTTTTTTTCCTTATGATAACAACTATGTGAATGCTAACATTTAGCTTTCAGATGCAGATAAAAGGCTTATATAAACACCAAGAGTAATAGACACAGTACCAGTTACTGTAGACTCCAGTGATGTGTACTAGATTTCACTCTTGCTGTTATAGTTCTTCAAGTTTAGGTTTTTTAATTTCTTAAATCAACTCATTGATAGAAAGTCAACCAATGAGAGCTTATTTATATAAATATATGATTATAGAGAAGCTTAAAATATAGTGATTAGATAAGTTAGATTGTTGTCTTTTGAAAAGTAGTAATTAATGTAATGTAATTAATGTAATTAAAGAACACAAATAATAAACAATAGACTTAAGTACGGTAGGAAAACAAGTAGCCTGATTAGATGAGAGGTAGCTTATGCTGAGAACTACATTAATGCTTTAAGTGATGGATATCATTGTGTGAAATCTCAAATGTCAAATTTTGTTTCTGTGCCTTAAGGTTTAATGGTAACAACCCTTTAATTTATGTGTTATAATCTGAAGCAAAGCATTTATATCTGAAGTGTATATTCAGTTGCAATTCTATTGTTTTCTTCTCCATTTTTCTTTCTCATTACAACATTATTGATCCTATTCAGGATTTCAGAGATTAGTGTTACTTTTTAGCAGAGCCTGAAAATGGGTTGGGCATAGACTAAAATGAATTGATAAATAATAAAATGCATTGTGATATATTAATGTTCAGCGCCTGGTCCTTGAAGAATTCAGAAAGAATTTTAAGATATTATTCTCTGATATTAATACTATTAAATATGACAAAATTTCACAATTAAACAAATGAGCATTTTCTTTTTTATTACAAACAATGTTTCAAAGAAAATTTTATTCAGTGCATAACAAGAGTATATGAAGTTAGGTTGTGCTGAGTGTAAGATATGTATTAAGCACATAGCATTTAGCTCTCAAATAACCAATTAAGTATGATTAGCTCAGTCAAACAATCTTCTGAAGAAGCTCTTCTTAACTGGAGACATTTTCGGAGTTATGGGGGCTTTGCGGTGCAATGTCTTCATTGGGATTCTCTTCAAAGGCAATATCTTGCGTGGCGGAGTCATTTCCTGCCTCGCAAGATCTCCATGGTCGAGGCAATAATACTTGCTGTTATTCTGAGAGAGACGTTGTAGTAGACTCTCTGAGAGCTCCATACACTGAGCATGGACCCAGTGTCCACCTTCACCTCTGGAACAGAAGATCATAGCTGGTCTGGTAAGCTCAGTTGAGTAAAAGGGCTCCCAAGTGTTGATGTCAACCTGACATGTGAGGCAGCACTTTATCCAATAACCGGTCTGAGATTCATCCTCTTCATCTTCTTCGTTGTAGGTGTCGCCCTCTCCATCACTGCTGTATTCCATCTCATGGGGTTCACGGCCAAAATATAGCTCTTCTGAATCTTCTAGGGGTGCTGAATCCTCAAAATCAGTGGATTCTTGACTGCATGTCTGGGTTGCATCCTCCCCATCTCCCTCTTGTTTGAAGCTTAACTGGTAAAAATAATAGGCATCTGCAGGTGTATGATTTGTCCCAGAAGGTATAACAATTAATGCACTTCCCTTTTCTAGGGTTCCACCAAACCAGGTACGGCTTTGGCTGATCTCACTGCTCCACTCAGGAGGCTCTCTGGGCTCCATGCGTATTCCAACATCATCTAGTACAACATAGGTGCACAGCATTCTCTTCTGGGAATCTGACTGGTAACCACCAAGAATAATGTATTCATGTGCAGGGCCTATGGGAGTAGCAATGGCACTTGTGATGGAGAGACCATCATTAAGGATCTCACAGGAGAGTAATGGACTGCCTAAAAAGAGCTCTACATGCAGCCTGAACAGGCGAGGTGGTCGGCAGTCAGTAGAGGCAATGTGGCCACCCAAGATGTAGACATAGTCCTCTCGTGCCAATGCCAGGTGGAAAGACTGGCCGTCAGTGAGCTCTGGGACGGTGTGTGCTGAACAGCAGCCAAACTCCAGATCCATGAGGTAAATCTGGGGTGGACAATCCACCATGCAGTTCCAGTTCTCTGTTGTTCTTTCAGCAGGAGGCATGTAGGATCTGCCACCAAATAGAACACAGGCAGTTTTCCCTCTGCTGTGGACTACACTAAGGGTGTGGCCATGTCGTGCTTCTGGGAGCTCGCCAACTAACTCTTTCTCCTGGCATCTCAGTGTGACCTTCCTATTACATCCATGGCTGTCAACACTAAGCATGTAAAGGCTTGATGATAGCTCATTGTTAGGGGTTCGGCCTCCGTGAATGAGGTAACACTCTGGGTTTTCATTGTGAGGCTCTAAGTGAGCAATTGCTGGGTAACGTAGAGGTGGAAGATAACAAGAATTGTTGGAAAATGAGATGGCACGCAATTTGAGCTCCCCATTTTTAATCCGAACACCAAATATGCCTGTGGGGCAGGAACGTTTGGGCCATCCTTTCTGACCAAAAAGATAAGGATCACCTTCTAGGTGAAATAAGGAGCAGCCAGGCTGCAGAAGACTTGCACAGTTTACAGCAGTCAGGTGCTTCAAGTACATTTTTCTTCAGAATGCTGTAGGATTTAATGAGAAATGACATGTGAGTTAATTTGTGATCTGTTCAAACTGAAATAATGTTGGAATAAGAATCAGCATTTGCAATTAAACAACGATGGAACTTTTGTTTTTAATCGTTTTCTGGGACACTAAAAACCGACGCACCATTCCGCCTTAAATGTTGTAGTTCATTCCGCCTCTTTTTCCTTGACTATAGAGTTTAGTCGCATCACATCCCAGCGTGCATTGCGAAACGCGGTTGCCTGAGGAACGGTTACTAGTTGGTAGGTTGTCTGTTCTGTCAGCCGTGAAGTGTTTGGTATTGTTTATATTATATTAGCGTTTAGTTCATCCGGCAATCATAAAATAATAAAACAGCATAATTTAAGCACTTAGCAATTTTAATAAATTAAATACTGTTTGATTTACAGCGTAGTTAGCATGTTAGCTAAGCAGCAACATGACAACTCGACAAGAAAACCTCACATAGTTTGTTAGTTAACCTTGGTATTTATACGAATGGCGATATTTTATTTACATTTAAATCGTTACTATATATCTCATAAAGCACAACATTTGTAGCCACGTATTTCTTGTTTACTTACGTTTTCGACAAACGTCCAAAATTTATTTTAATCAACCTTAATATCCTTAATAGCTCTTCTTGTGATCACGGTAAATAAACATACACCTAAGAAATGGTTAGTGTCTATAGTTCACTACTAGTCACGTGTTCTTACCTCTGTCAGTGGAATCCTCAGGATCTCTGGGTAAAAAAAAAAAAAAGAAAGAAAAGAAATATAAATTAGTAGTAGTAAAGAATGTGTTTAAATTATGCATTATAGCTGTTTACCTTATTGTTAGATTTGAGTGATGAAGAGCTGTGGAGCTTGTGAAGCTTGGCTGATTCTGATCACAGCTTAATATTGAGGTCAACTGCCTGTAACTGCTTCAGCAGGTGGCTGAGCAAAACACCACATCAGGAACAGGTTCAAATGTAAACAAGCTTGAATGTAGTTATACATTAGGGAAACGTACAAGTGCATGTACAAGTAAATAATATATAGCTGTGGCGATGATAAGACAGACGATAATAATGATGATGATAATAATAATAATAATAATAATAATAATAATAATAATAAACAACATCCTCGTCATGTGAATTTGAGAAGATAAACAATAATAAATAATAAACAATAATAAAATAAGATTTTAGAAGAATGTACATTCTATACATAGTAAGCAAATCATTTTACTGTAATACCTTGAAAGATATATTAATTGACATAATATATTATGTAGTTTTTTGTATATTCATTGAATTTCAGAATAATCAGCATTAATAAACATTTTTTATTAATAATTAATAATAATAATTATTAATTATTATTAATTAGCACGGTGGCTTAGTGGTTAGCACGTTCGCCTCACACCTCCAGGGTCGGGGTTCGATTCCCGCCTCCACCTTGTGTGTGTGGAGTTTGCATGTTCTCCCCGTGCCTCAGGGGTTTCCTCCGGGTACTCCGGTTTCCTCCCCCAGTCCAAAGACATGCATGGTAGGTTGATTGGCATCTCTGGAAAATTGTCCCTAGTGTGTGATTGCGTGAGTGAATGAGAGTGTGTGTGCCCTGCGATGGGTTGGCACTCCGTCCAGGGTGTATCCTGCCTTGATGCCCAATGACGCCTGAGATAGGCACAGGCTCCCCGTGACCCGAGGTAGTTCGGATAAGCGGTAGAAGATGAATGAATGAATGAATGAATTATTATTAATTAATTATTAATTATATAATAATTATTAATAATATTAAATAATCATTAATAAACATCAGATTGGTCTAACGTGTAACTCGTGTATCACTAAGGAGCATTATCTATGGGTGAGATTGATAACTTAGATAAATCAAACTTAAATGTATCCATTATAGGGAAATTAGTGCACCATGATCATAGATATCATGTGAAAGGCTAGATAAATAAATATGATAATATTGCAATATGACAAAAAAAAAAAAACGATGTTAGTTTTATGATATGTATGTTTGGGATGGGGGGCATGGTGGCTTAGTGGTTAGCACGTTTGCCTCACACCTCCAGGGTTGGGGGTTCGATTCCTGCCTCCGCCTTGTGTGTGTGGAGTTTGCATGTTCTCCCCGTGCCTCGGGGGTTTCCTCCCCCGGTCCAAAGACATGCATGGTAGGTTGATTGGCATCTCTGGAAAATTGTCTGTAGTGTGTAAGTGAATGAGTGTGTGTGTGCCCTGCGATGGGTTGGCACTCCGTCCAGGGTGTATCCTTCCTTGGTGCCCGCTGACGCCTGAGATGGCTCCCTGTGACCCGAGGTAGTTCGGATAAGCGGTAGAAAATGAATGAATGAATAAATGTTTGGGATAATAACATCAGAAAATGTGTAAATATAGAATTGTGGATGTCTATGTGGAGAAATGTTTTAAATGGAATAACTGCAGTATAAAATAGGCCAAACAAAATAAAACACTATACCTTGCAACCTATTTGCCATATGTTTAAAATATACAAGGGTAAAGTACTGCCTAGGGCAGAGGTATTCGAACTGTGGAGAAGGGATTGCCAAGGGAAGGGGCAGGTTAAATATTTAAATAGCTGTATCAGACCTGCCAACCTTCATGTCTTTTGTACAATTTAACATCATAGCACACTTGAATGCAGAAAGATTTGTTTTCTTTTCTCCTCCCTCATGACAGAAAATGTGCAGATGATATCGACATCTACATATGAGTTTTGAATGATTGACAGTTATGAAGGTGTTTAAAACTCTAGTATTAATGCTGCATTGAGATGAAATGACATCAGTTTCTGGTGCATCAGAGCTAGAAAGTGAAGAGGAAAAAACATCACCTCCAGGTTAATCTTTTGTTATTAACAAGCCAAGCAGCAAACCGTGATGAGTGATGCATTTTTATCACCTCATGACAGTGAACTGTACTGTCAATGTTATAGATTTAACAAGCAATTATGTTTGCTTTGTTGACTGATCTGAAGCAAAAACCTCTAGTCGAGTCCAGCCTAACTGTCACTCCTGGAAGCCCTGTCCCTTCCTCTGTTTCACAGTAGACTTGCTTTATTCTGGCTTAATTGTCCTGTGGTGCAAATGTTTTCTGACCCTGTACAAGGGGAATTTTTAATTAAGTCAATTAATGTGAAATATAAGCTATGAGTGTATATGCCTTACTTACCATAAAATAAGTATACAGAAAATAGACATTAACTAGGTTTCGTTTGTCAATCTGGGCTTTAACGTTGTGGTGCAAATCCTCAGTAAACTGTGACTCCTGGGGAAATATTTTGAATATGTAAGGCTGAAGTGCAATTAAAGGCTATCAGTGACTGTATAGTTATAATATCAAAGGTACAGTGATTAGACTGTTCACTTTTCATCCCTGAACAAGCAGAAAATAGTGAGAGAGCTTGAAATGATTGAGAGAGACTAAAAGAGTTTGAGAAAGTGGGTGACAGCTGTTTTGAGGTAATTAGCATAATGTTTTTGTGTGTTTAGGGGCTGTGTTGTGTGTGTGTGTGTGTGTGTGTGTGTGTGTTTGGAGGAATGATCATGTGCAAAACAAAGTGCTGTAACCACTAGTGCCTGGAAGAGCGTAAGTGCTGAAAAACACAAACACTCGAGCACCTGTGTCTCAAAGCTGTTTCTGAGGCTCAGGGCAGAAGAGAGTGGCTTAATTGACTCCTTGGTGCCAGGCTCTGAAAAAGACATGATATAACTGACTTCTTAATCAGCTGTGGAGATATATTTTAAATGTGTTTAAATTATACTGTCATAACCCAGCCTTTCTGTGTAGTGTGAGTCTGGATTTGTCTGCCCTCAAAGCGGAAAGTCACATTGCGACTCTGAAGGTGACAAACTCTGAGTGAGTGGGATACAGAGCAGTACAGCGAAGGCCTGAGGCCATGATGGTGAATTTTATTTATTAATTGATAGCACAAGTTAATTAGACTGTAGTGTGCCACCTGTTTCTGTCCCTCGGAACGGTACACTAGCCTCCACTGAAGGAAGAGTTTGATAAACGACAGGGTGACAGCTCAGATGTTCCGATGATCATTTTGCGTGGTCGTTCATTACACTTTAATGCCACAGTAATCATCACCTCTCTTTACTAATTGTAATTGAACTGAACTTCGAAATAATAAGTTCACCTTAATCAGGGCTAATGTGGCTGTAATGTGTATTATTATGTGATTAAGTGACCTAACAAGTAGTGCAGTCTAACTCTAATCATCTGTCTCACTTTATTATTATCTCTGTGCCCACATCTGCTTCCCTTCATATAAACTACAACTGGGGTGGTTTATTGTAAGCAGTTTTAAAGATATTGATTTTTAAAGGATTTTACTTCCTCTTGGGTATTGTAATTTCCTGTCTCTGTCTGTTGTCCATGCAGGTTTGGCAAGATGCCTAGTGTGCAAGATGATTCAGGCACCATTCCTCAGTCCATGATGGAAGCTCTTGAGCTGTTCTGTACCTTACCGGAGCAGTCCTACGAGCAGTTCCTGTCAACATTCATGCCCCTGAGCACAGGTCAGTCTCTGGACATAACTCTTGTAGAAAAATACTACCCCAAAATAGTACATAAAAACATTTTTCACATTATTTCATAATTAGTAATCTTCTTGTCTCTGCTTTCTTCTCTCCTCGTAGAGAATGTGATTGCTGGTTTGAAGTTTCCTGAAGAAGAAAGCAAAACCTGCCTTGTAGAGCTGAACGGTGTGAAACTGGACAAAAAGGTGCATAGTTAAACAGCATGCAACGATCAGGAGACACTGTTATGGTGAACAATTTTAATAATTAATTGTTTGGCCAAACCGCAGTACGATATAATAAAATCAAGCATCTTTATTTAGCTGTAAGCATCTAATGTAAAGTTTTCATTTATTTAAAGTATTATTGGCTATTGCATGGTCAGGAATAAGCATTTGATTGACTGGTGTGGTTAATTGACTCCACTGTGTGTACAACAGAAATAAATTTGAGACTCGTCAGGCTACAGAGTTAGAAGAGTCATGGCCAGTAATTAAACAACCTCAGAGTACAGAACAGTGACAAAAGTCAGTTTATACTGAGACATAAAACATTACTTATTCATTTATTCGTTCATTAGCCTTCATCATATAAACAGGGTGGACATGTAAACTCACACCCGACATTTCACAATCAGTAACTCGAGCTGAGCATTAAACCACATACCCTGGAGCTGTGAGACATCAATGCTATTCATGATGCCCATTAAATTTGAAATTAAAATTGAACCGAGCAAATGGCTTGTTGTGGTTATGTACACCTGAGGAAGAGTTGTGATTATATAAACTAATAATTTAGGGATAGTGTTAAGGCTTTGTTGTGCTGGTGTGTGAAGTAGTTGCTCTGGGACTATTTACTGAACAGCATCAATGTGAAGAACTTCTGACTGGGCGGCTGCTGATATTCCTGTTATGACACTCTGTGTCTTTTACTGCCATACTGAGGACACTTTATACAGTAGCTGTGGGAGCAGAGAAAGGTTCAGGAAGACAGATTAGCGTATTGAATCTTCCGAGGGAGTAGCATATATAGACAAGGTGAGGTCCTTCAAGATATAAATCTGCTACTTGAAGTTGGCAGGCCTCTCGGGGGCAGAGCTGCAAAAGCAGAGAGTAGTCTGTCTGCTTTCTCCTAAAGTCAACAACAAATTAATTGGTTTTCTGAACATTTAAGGAGAGAATGTTGTCTACGTTCCAGACAGTAAGAAGGGCAAAGTTGTCCTTGTAAGCTGAATATCAGCACCATGACAGCTGTGATTTGCAGCATGAGGAATTTGCAGCATGATGAATTTGCATCAGGATGGATGAAAGAATGAATACAAAAGCAAACAAACAAAGCAAGAGCCAAAAACAGAGACCACAGTGAGGACTATAGGACTACAAACCTACTTACAGAACCTCAGTCAAATCTAACTCTTCATAGTCAAAATGTAATTTCCTCCTACTTATTCTGTCTTTATGAACACATGCACAAACATGCTCCAACACTTTGAGCAAATGGACCACTTCCAGCAATTAATGACTTCCTCTTGATAGGAGTATGGTTCTCGTGTGCCTGAAAGGTACGTAAGACCCCTTGCTGTGTTATATATTGATCTCTCCAGGGTTCTAGTTAGCAGGATATCAATTGATGTCAATACCATCTGGTACTTACAACGCTAGACATGTCAATGCAGAGAAGGCTGGTGCCATATTTAGCTGTTGGAACCCGGACGAGAAAAGCCTGCTCAGTGTTATCAACAGCCCGATGCTGCAGTGCATTTGAGTTTAAATGACATAGATAAGATAAAGGAAAACTATGGATTATGCATACATGTGCACATTTGGCTCACAGTGGGCAAAGTCACACTTAATGAGACTTCTGTATTAGCTAGGTACAGTATCAGTTTTTATTCCAGATCAACTTGTTCACAGATAATGGATGTGACCATGTAACGAGATGTAATGTAACCTCTGAACTGTGTAGTGGAATTTCTTTAGATGTATGTCATTTTTTGTTATTGTCAGATCGAATGCAAACCATTCAAAATGCAACAGTTAGAAGATGTTATCTATTTTCCACATGCTAAACAATTTTTCTTTTTTGATCACCGTTAAATATCTGTTATTACTTCTAAAATAGTTTGTCACACACTCATTTATTTAGAATGAGCATGAATTTAGTAAAAAAAAAAAAAAAAAAAGATATTATCTATGATTGTTCACCCAGAACTGGCTTATCTATTTATAAATGATGGATGCAGATATGACTTTTATTCAGTAGGATTATTAATGCTGTGTTACCTTGTACACAAAACACCTACACACTTTTCTGTGGCACATCCATCAATGCAAAGAAACCACCACTGCTGATATGGTTTGTATGATGATTCTCTCTCTCTCTCTCTCTCTCTCTCTGTCTCTCTCACACACACACACACACACGCGCACACACACACACACACCAGTCATAGCTAAATAGACAAGTGTATTTACCAGAGATGGGGACTCGAGTCATATGACTTGACTCGAGTCGGACTTAAGTCGCAAGTTTGAGATTTGAGACTTGCTTGACAAATATTAAAAAAAGACTCGACTTTGACTTGACATTCATGACTTGAGACTTGACTTGGACTTGAGTTAAATGACTCGAAATAGCTTGTTTTTTGTTTTTGTTTTATCTTTTTTGTCTATTTTGTTTTTAAATCTGTTTTTAAACGCACGCAAAAGCGTAATCTAACCACGTGACGCAGCAGGCAAGCAGAGGGAGCGCGCGCACTAACTAATAAACCTTAACAGTCGTGACGAAACATGGAAGGCGCTACACCAAACATAATTAAGTTCGGGTACTGGGATTTTGTGCAAGATGAGAAGAGAAGATCAGCAGTATGCGACCACATCGCTCACATTTGAATGACAAATTTCTATCAAATTAAATTTTTTGTAAGCGCCATGTAGTGTAAATGGTTGGTCACCGTTTATGTGGAAATGTCAGCTTTTTTGCAGTAGCACTTATAATTGGTCTTCAGTGTTAGGCTTTGAGTGAAAAGCGTATGGATCGTTTATGGGGATGCACATATATATAAAAAACATAAATATAAATATAAAAAACTTCAGAGTTGCAAGCAGAGCCATATTCTTGTCTAGCATGCACACGCGCACACATTCAATTTAAAGGGATAGTTCACCCAAAAATAAAAAAAATTCTTTTATAATTTTCTCGCCCTCATGATGGTACAAACCTGTATAAATTTCTTTGTTCTGATGAACACGGAGGAAGATATTTTAAGGAATGTTTATAACTAAACCATTCATGAGCCCCATTCACTTCCATAGTATTCTTTTTTTCACTAAGGAAGTGAATGGGGTTCGTGAATGGTTTGGTTATAAACAGTCCTCAAAATATCTACGTGTGTTCATCAAAACAAAGAAATTTATACAGGTTTGTAACATCATGAGGGTGAGAAAATGATGACAGAATTTTCATTTTTAGGAACGTTTTATTTATTTAGTTTCATTTTAACTATCCCTTTAATTAATAAATTACACTCACTCCAATCATCTCTCTCCCTCTCTCTCTCTCTCTCAAGGTTTGTGGGATTCAATAATTTACGTTTTTTTGGTTGACATGATTGATTGTTGTTGTTATTCTGTTGTTAAAAAGGAAGGATCTAATTTAAGGATGTGTTCATGTCCCATTAAAAGGGAATGCCTGTTCAAAAAATGCCATTTGGTTGCATAGAAACCATTGTACTTTTTATATATCTACTTTTCCATGGTCTTCTGCCATGTTTGAGGCATATTGAAACTTTTCATGCTTTTATGTTGGCCTTATTTCAGTTACATTTACATCTTATTCTTTGTATTTTTGATTTTTATTCATTTTTAGATTTTTATTGTATTTACAACTCACCTGTATGTGGACACCTTTTAAAAATAAATGCATATAATCATTTTTGTTGCAAATAAAACTCTCATAGTTCATAAATACTGTAGATTTAACTTTGTTTAATATATACATTTAGTTAAATCATCAAACATCTGTATGACTTGCCAGTGACTTGCTTGACTCAAGCTACGACTTGACTTGCTTGACATAAAGCAGTGACTTGACTTGACTTGACTTGACTCTCACAAAAAATGACTCGGACTTGCTTGAGACTTGAAGGTTAAGACTTGAGACTTACTTGTGACTTGCACATGTGTGACTTACTCCCACCTCTGGTATTTACACCTTAATAATCTGATACTGATCAAATTCAAACTTATTGTTTAAGTATACAGATACTTTTATATCTAAAATTACATTAAGGCTATTGACTGATTAAAGCAATCTGGAAAATTCACCTTAATTTAATCAGGATACTCGGTGCATGTAAACAATTAACCGTATAGCTGTTGTTAAAAATGCTTGTTTCCATAGAGTGTAGAGTCAAATAATTATTCCACAGTGCTGTTGTTTCAATGTGCCATTCTGTTTGCCCAGAAGGTGTTAATTCATTTTCTGTAACAGCTGCATCTCTGACAAGAGGCCTGATTGTGAGGTTTATATTAAAGCATTAAAGCATATTATTATATTGTTTTAATATGTAGCTTTGGAACAGCTTGGACGTATAGACACTACTTGTAAACAGAAAAACTGTGTAATGGGATACCTGGACTATGAACTGTGATGGTTTTTAGTTTTAAAATTGTGTTGATCTCCAGTTTCTGGTACTGCCATTTTGTCCTGTTTGTCCCTCCTAACGTGATCAAAAATTTTTTTTCTGTAAGCTATTTAAGACTAATACCTTAATAGTTAATACCTATTAATACCTATTTTCAAGAGAGTTTAAGAAATATCATGAACACTGCTTTGTCCCTCTTTACACAATGTCTTTAAATGTCCACAACGTTCAAGCCCAAAATGATTTCACTGTTTTTTCACTGTTTCCAATACATACAGCCAGGAACTGTAGCAATATCAAATGCTTAGCTGGATTGGTGGGGTTTTAAGTGAATGTGCAGTAATGCACACATTTTAAAGAAGAACAGTTTTTTTGATTTTGTCTATCTATCTATCTATCTATCTATCTATCTATCTATCTATCTATCTATCTATCTATCTATCTATCTATCTATCTATTTTTTTTTTTTAACAGGTTGACATAGAAGAAGAGACTGAAGACATAAATAACATGGAAGGTAAATTGTGGTTTAACTTAAGATGTCTGCAATACATCACAATATGTTGAACCAAAGTATGAGTGCTAATTCATTTAGAAAAGGAAGTGCCTACATGTTTTATCAAAAGCAGTGTTTTTGTTTTGGTCAAGAAATGTATTTTGGATATATATATATATATATATATATATATATATATATATATGACACTGCAATAGAGTGATCGCATTCAGTAATTGCATAGGCAGTAATGTACATATATAAAAAGCATTTAATATGGTTTATTGAGAATCATGTGTACACTATTTTGGTAATTAGGGCCTCCAGCCATCTGATAATGTATTACTATTTATCATGCATATTCAGTCCCTGTAAATTACAAGTGACTGGTCTGGTCTTAGAGAAGCTTTACTGGCATACTTTAATGTGCTCACCGAGCAGGTCTATAATGAGAGAGAACATGCATCAGCCTTGCTATTCATCTCCATGAGCCTCTGCCTTAGTGCTAATGACCTCTAATTAAAGAAAACCTGGCCACAGAAACTCCACAGAAACCATGCATGTAAAGAGGAAGCTCGTAGTAAAGATGATGCTCAGAGTCCATAGAGGTAGGTTTCTCTAAGATGTTAGGGTAAAAGATAAGGATGAGAGTCAGTGAATATTAAAAGATGAAATTAATCTGTATGAAAAGCACAAGGTGTGGCATTTTGGATGTCAGTCAAATGCATTCAATATCAGGAAAATAGTCTGAACTCCACACTAATTAGTATGAGTAATTATGCAGGGACTGTGATATGTAAAATGAGAGAGAGAGAGAGAGAGAGAGAGAGAGAATGAATGCAGAGCTCAGCCTGACACAGAACACTGTGTAATTGCCCTCATGGCAAGGTTCAGTGACACATGGCTGGCATACAGATCCTAAACCAGGTTGGGAAATAGTTGCCAGGGCCAGCTGGTGAAAGACTCGTAAGAACGCACAGGCTACTTTTGTTTCCTCCAGCTGTTTATAGGCAATGAAGTCTTTTATGAGACGACATAACAGCAGCTTTTCTGACTCATTAGTAAAATGAAGATTTGTCCTCTGTTGCTTTATTGTGATTGTTAATGACTTTGCTTTTGTAATGCTGCATTATCAATACAAGCAGCCCAGAGAAGAAAAATGTGGATGTAACCAACCAGTGTTTATGTACCCAAGGGTCACACACACACACACACACACACACACACACACACACACACACACACACACACACACACACACAGATGCTTGCTTCTCTCTCAGCAAAAATATGACATTCACTGGATGAGTAATTAGCTTTAATTATGCTTTAATTAAGATCATCATTGCTTACACTCCTGCCAAGCATTCACACACACACACACGCACGCACGCACGCACGCACACACACACACACACACACACACACGCACACACACACACAGCGCTGAGAGAGTGCAACAGGAGTGCTTGCATTTGTGATTCGTCAGTGAGAAATGTTCATTGCTGATCTCAATAGTCCTGACATAAAACCTCAACATTACTTGTGTTTTTGTGCTTTTGATTGGTTTCTCCCTTTAGGTGAACTGTTCCTCAATTGGGTTATAGTCTTATGATTGACTTGGCCAGTCTAAAACCTCCCACTTTTTTCTTCTGTTGAGTTTAATGCTATTTCATGCTTAGCTATTAATGACAAGTTTATGGCTGTAAATAAGATAATTGTTGTGATTTGTTTCATTGTGTCACTACATGGTATCACATCTGACTAATGCCACAGACTTGGAAAAGATGAGATGCATTTGCTTAGAATCTGAAGCAGGAAAAACTTCTTTATCCATGTGATTGTAAATATTTGTCATTGCTCACATTTTGCACACAGTTTGCGATTTAGACAAGAGAAGGTAAATCAAATGAAAAATCTCCCCTTTTCTGATGTATGTAAGCTTTGTATCTAGTCTTCAGTCCAATGCTATTTTTAATGTCTTATTTTGTTGAATATATTTGTTTTCTTGTAAATACAGTGCAATACAAAAAAAAAAAAAATCAAGTAAACTTTGCATAATGGCTTGCATGTTTATGCACTTGCAGTAGGTTATTAATATTGTCCTCTTCCTGTTAAAAGTGTGTGTGCTTCCTGGAGAAGTTGAGGAAGATTCACCAGCCTACACTCCTGCTTTCTGTCACCACACACAGCTTGAGCTCTCTTCTACTGACATGGACCATATGACACACACGGCACTGAGCAATACAGAGAGCCAGGTATACAACCAATTAATCGTTTATGGCTCTCCACAGCACACTCTCTATATTCATATGTTCCTTTAGCGTTACACACTACCAATTCAATCTAATAATAGGTTTGTATCAGATATTAAATAGCACTGAAGTGAAATGGCAAGTTATCTAAATTGATTCAAACTGCTTGAAATTGGTTCAAACAATGTAATTTGGTTAATAAACATGCATAAACATGCAGTGAAATTGGAGCAAAGCTTGTGTTTCGTGTTCAATTCTGCAGAGCTGTGACATCATTTTCTCTCCCCAGACCGAAAGTGAGGAGGTTGTGCCTTTCAGTCTGGATGACACCTTCGATTATGACAACGTTACACTGTCTCACAAGTATCCTGTTAAATCCAGCAACTGTGGATCATCATGACCCATAATTGCCAGCTCTCTGACAAATGTACTAGCACAGAAGTTGCCAAGTAAACAGTAAAAAAGCCAATCATTAAGATATTTACAACACATTAAAGAACAAGTCGTGCTTTGTTTTGAGCACACTCAACTTTCAAATCTTTCCTGGATGTCCTTTTTTAAAGACTGTTCCCAATAACCATTCAGCCCACAAATAGGAGCAATAGTGTGTTTGACATGTTGCTGCTCTAATCATGTGTATTCTCACAGAGCATTTAAAAAAAAAAACTCCTCAGTACATTAAAGGCCCAGGGCACTGCAAACAACCAGACTACAACAGCAATGTCACTTTTCTGTATGTGAGAAACTGTAGCTGCCCACTGAGCGCACTTTTGGGAGAGCAATTAAATACATGCCGTTACAGTATGCATCATACTGTGCTTTATTCACTGGAACAAAACACTTAAAGTTTTTTTTTTTTCTTTTTCCCTTTGTAAGCATTTGAAAACCAGATTAAAAGCCATGTATTTCAAATTTGCCCTTTTATTCTTGATTTTTTTTTTATTGACATTTTAAAGAAATTATAAAAATGTCTACCATTGAGTACCATGTGTCATTTCTCACTGTGTTCTGTAATTTATCCACCCATACATATGTGATTTTTTTTCCCTTTAACCTTTTAGAGTATTTGAGAGGTGTCAGGAATTCAACTAAGGTAGCTGAACTATGACCGTTCATTTACTTCTCTAAAACATTAAGAAGATTTTGTGCATATTGCAGCTGCCTGCTCTGTCTGTGGCTGTGCATTTTTAATGCCCTTTGGTGTCATCTCACATTTAATTGGTGGGTGGAAGTGTTGGAACATGCCGGAAAGGAACAAGACCTTTTCAGGAAACAGGGACACTCTGTTACACAGTTTAAATCTAGACTTGTTAGTAGAAAAATAGATGAATGCTGAGAGTAATTGCAGTGTTCTTGTGTAGTGCAAAGCTGGAATGTTGCCATTGTTGCTATCATACCTTAATTTGTATTGATGGACTTGTAGAAATAATGTCTTAGACAAAAGTCCTTAATCAGCTGTGCAAGCTAAATGCTTTTAAAGCTGAAGGAGTTGAAAACCGTTGATATTCACTATGATGTATTATCTGTTGTCAAAACATGACATTCCTGTTCCACAGAGTTCCAAAGTTCTGTGAGTATAGATGATGAGCTCTTTTTCTTCAAGTTATTTTAATTCACTGCTCATAATTGTATGTTCATAGCTGTTGAAGTGTCTCACCACTGGAAAGGACAAATCTGTCATTGTCATGATGGAAATCTGCTCAACAAAGTGACCAGCCAGGTTCCTCTTGGTTTTTTCAAGCTGATTGCATCTTTTACAGGGGAGAATATAAACAACTCCTGTGGTGATGGATGAAGAGGGATGGGTCAATAAAACTGATCATTGGCTGGGCATTTAATTGACCATTTAATTAAAAAACAATGTGATCTCAGAGACTTGCTGATCTACTGGAATTTTCACTGATTTAGTCCCTCTGCAACATTCTGTGTAAAACTCTAGAGACTATTAAAAGTTCTAGGAAATCAGCGTCATTTTAAACGTCATGGTCAGAGATCACATTTTTGACCCAGTCTGTGTTTGATGTGAATATTAAATTAAGCTCTTGACCTGTTCCTTCATGGATTTCTGCATTGCACTGCTGCCACATGATGGGCTGACTGAATAATTGCATGAACGAGCAGGTGTAAAGGTGACACAGCATGCTGAACCTTGAGGCAGATGGGCTCAGCAGAAGAACACATCAGGTTCCACTCCTGTCAGGCAGGAACAGGAACCTGAGGCTACAGTGGCCACAGAATCAATGAAATGGGACATATGAAGACTGGAAAAACGTCTGCTTTCTGCAGTGACTTGCAAGTGGTAGGGTCAAATATTGCATGAATCCATGGATCCAACCTGCTTTGAGTCAACTGTTCAGGCTACTTGTGATAATGGTGTAATTGTGAGGGGAATGTTTTCTTGGTACATACATGTTTGAATGTGATTACTGCTGCTGACCATGTACATCCATTTATCAATTTCCCTATCCAGTACTTTAAAGTGCCATGTCACATTGATGGGTTGAGTTCAGTGTAAAAAAAAAAAAATTCAAAAATCCAAAAATTTAAAAGATCACCTTCAATATGTGATAGAATCCAAAATGGTGCAGCAACCAATACAGTGAAATTCAAAGATCTGAGATGACAATGCTTGTTTTGCATTCTGTTATAGTTTCTAATTTAATACAGTTTTCATTACAAATTCTATTTCTAACAAAAACTTGAAAGAAAGTAGCATCTCAGAAAAGGTAAATGAATTCAGAGTTTCTTAGTATTTGGTATGTTTTGCTTTAATGATTATGTGCACTTGAGCTGGCATAAACTCCACACATTTGTGCAAAAACCTATTATTCATTTCAGATCATATCCATCAGAGTGTTGTCTGAACACGTGCTTCATTAGAAGAGATTAGGCATGAGGAAAATCCAACCTTTTGTACAAAGCAGTGAAGATCAGTATCATTTATTTGCTTACGTTACGATAGAGGCCTGAAAATAGAGATGCATCTTGGACATAGATTCATCACTAGGTTCAAGATATTGGACATTTGTTTTCTTTGTTTTAACTATTTCAAAATTCGTATTAATTCCAATTTTATTAAAAAAAAGACAAGAAGAAGAACAAACAAACAAAAAAAAAAAACAGATATTCTATATGGTTTTAGAGTTTTAGAAACAAAACAATCATTATCAACTGATGAGTTCTACTGTTAATATAATGTAATGTAAAGTGTGTGTGTGTGTGTGTGTGTTGCGTTTACATGCTTTTACGTTTGACATTTCCAGTGTGTACTAGGGTGTCCCTGCAGGTGGAGGTGGTTGTTGTTTGCCATGTGGGCAACCTCAGTTTTCTTCTGTTAGCCCATGTGTGCCATAACCACAGCTTTTCAGTTAAAGAAACTCCAGAGAAAGAGATGTATAGCAAGATAAAGAGGGCAACCCTCTTCTTTACCTGGATTTAAAAGCTATGTATGCATGTATGTATGTATGTGTGTGAGACACTGTCTTATAAGACTTGAAAGAACGATCTAGAAAAGATATTGTATCATTCTATAAATGAAACTCTCTACAACATTTTGGATCTTAAAATGACATTTTCTGATCATTAAGCGTTTGTGCCTTCGGGTTCAAATTACGCAGCAATTCTATAATGAGACACAGAGAAAAATGGGGACAACCCCCCTTTCTGCCCCCGCATCCAAAAGCAGGTGTACCCTTGTGCAGGTGTAACAGTAACTGTATTTCCCAGTTGATACAGCTGAGAGAGCTGAAAATGTACTAGATATAAAGTATCTATTAATTTCCACCACTTACACTGCAGATGACAAGGCATATCTAAGTGGCTCCCAAATGCATGCTTGCGAGAGGAAGGATAGTTTCAGATCCCCATTCTCATCATACTTGATGGATCCTCCAGCAGTAGATTTTTTCTTGTAAGCATGTTTGGAAATTTTTAAATATGAATATGGGATAATAAGCAATTTAAATACTTTTTGCTTCACCTGCATCTGTATGCACTTTCAAGGTGCAATCTGCCGTATGGTTCTTTTGCCTAATGATTATTCATGGCATTTGTGTCATCTGTTAATGTCTCAGTAAAATTTGCATTATATTTATTTATTTATTTTTTACCTGAGGGGGGCACTGTTGCACTGGCAGTTGGTCCTCTGGATTTGTTCATGAACTAAGAGCTTATATTTGCACCATATAGAACACCACACTCACACTTGCTTTATTTGTCTAGACGGTTACATTACAAAAATAAAATAATAGTTCACACATGGCTGTTATGATTGAGCATAGAAATGGCACTTTATCCGCAGTAGTTGATTGGTAGGTAGAATTTATTGGTAAAATTAATTGGCGTTGACATTATTGGTTAGCATTGCACCCAAAAAACACACACACACACACACACACACACACACACACACACACACACACACACACACACACACATACACACACATACACACACAAACAGGTTAACCTTTAAAGAAAATACCCTATAATGATAAGCATTTCTTTAGGTGGCTTTGCCATGCAATAAATCAGCAATTATTAACTGCATGTACAGTATAGTGAAGCAAATATAACACAACACATCTGTGTCAGGAAGCAGCCTGAGTAGGGATGATTTTGCCAAAGAATCACAGAAAGTTTCATTTACAGTGGCAATCCTGTTCACAAAGAAAATTTGATCAAAAAGTAATTTTCCTCTTGGGTTTTACTCCTTTGTACAAGATTGAATGCAGTCACTAATAATCAATGGCGCTTGTGTGAGCACGTGTGTGAACAATAGCAGATTGTAGCATTTTGAAAAGGCTCTGTTATGAATATACTGGCACAGAATGTCA
This sequence comes from Tachysurus vachellii, assembly GCF_030014155.1. Taxonomy (NCBI): domain Eukaryota; kingdom Metazoa; phylum Chordata; class Actinopteri; order Siluriformes; family Bagridae; genus Tachysurus; species Tachysurus vachellii. The sequence continues at coordinate 12,492,596 of NC_083473.1, forward strand.
GAAAGCTGTTCAGAAGTTATGACTTTCAAACTTTAGCTGGTTAACAGCTGTGAACAAATACTCTGATGAGCAACGGTATGAACAAAGCAGACTTAATCCAAGGCTGAGAGCTGTTTAGCCACAAGGGCTAAGGACTGTGGATGAGATGTGAATTAACCTTTCAGTTGTGTGTTTGTGTGTGTTGTGTAACCAGCTCTGCACAGCCTTATTCCTGTAATGGATCTTTATTCCTCAACCCTTTCATTTCAGAAGGGAGCATGGATTAATGGACTCATGGTGGTTACATTTACATACACATTTTTCTGTGTCATGGAAAACAGGACTTAACAGTGTCTCTGTCTTTTTTTATTATTACTCTTGCACATGTTTATATCCCTGTGGACAGCACTGAGGTTTCAGTGATTTACAAGACAAAATGATGCTGCAATAAAACTGTATGATAATAAAGTCTTGTGCTGCAGAAAAGGAGGAAGACAGAGAAGGGAGGGAGAAGGGCCAAGGCTGTTGATCTCTTGTTTATGCAAATATCCCCTTCCTATCCCAAGGGCTTGTCTTCACGTTGCCAAAGCTGAGGTCTACAATGGTATTGCTGCTTCCACTGGGAGAGTGAAAGACAGAGGGACATACAGTAGCACATAAACTGATAGTGACAAAGAGAGTAAGGTGGAGACAGAACGTGAGAGAGAGAGAGAGAGAGAGAGAGAGAGAGAGGGCCTACATCCTGGATGAAGAGGGATTTTGTGCCGGATCAAATGGATAGAGTCAGAGAATGAGTTGTGCTGCATATAACTAAATACTAGAACTTGCTCCATTTTGGCACTTTCTGTATTTCTGTCTGTCTCCTCTGCAACACAGACATGGCTTTTTCTCCTCCGAAAACCAAACACTGAAATAATGAGCACATAAATGAATAAAAAGTCCTAGACTGTCACAGAAAGAAAAGGTTGCAGGTGGTTTTATTTTGCATTCAGTAGGTCCAAAAAGATCACAACCTCCATTCCAAAGTTTTATTTTTGAGTTTAATAATCATGGTTAATTAGTCCAAATTCAGAAGGCAACATTTGATTAGCACAAAACAAGTCAAAGCTTGACCATCCATACGTATAACGTAAAGGAAGGTTCTTTAGACTCTCAAATGTTATTTGACAGGAAATGCTTTTGTTGTACTGTAAGGTCATCTGTAGATCTTTAAGGATTGCCATAAAAGGGCAAATCAAAGACCTCTAAGATAAAAAGGTTTATTTTTTAATAGTATAGTGAGATGTCTGTGTGTTCTGGTGAGGTGCTTTAGGGAGCCTGTGTGCGTCAAATGTCAAGGAATTCTGACGGTACTGGTCAATTTCTTTCTCATAAAGACTCCAGTCAGTCTGTTTAAGACAATCATTCATGTCAGTTGTTTTCAGTGTTTCATTATTAATCCATTTCCTTGCCAATCTTCTTCATCAAAACTTTCTTGATGCTGGCTGAAATCAAAGAAAGTTTCTCAAAATAAAAAGAATACATACTAAAGAAAAAGAATGTTTTTAGCTATGGTTGAACCAAATTAGAAGCTTAGAAGCATAGAGCATGTAGCAAATAAAGAAAATACCAAAGTGTGTAGGCACCACAAGCGTTACATTACATTGCATTACGTTACTGTATATTACATTAGGTTTAGGGATGAGCGAGTACAGCATTATCTGTATCTGTATCCGTATCTGTTAACCATATGAATTATCTGTATCCGTATCCGTACTCGGAGTGGGTGGGGCCTAACCCGGAAGTATGCAGGGCTTGTCTTGAAATGGGCGGGGCTTTAACCGGTAATAATTAATTTGTAATATTTATAACACTAGCTTACTACCTTTATGTTTTTATGAAATACAGCAAAAACGTGTCAGACACTCAGTGTCTGGTTACTGGTTAGAGACAGCTGAAGGTTTAAAAAAGAAAAAAAATCTCCGACAGGCAGAGACGCAATGCGAGTCGCATTCCACCAAGCAAGCACCACGTCTGAACGAACCCACGTTTACCAGAACTCTACTGGTTAGTAAGTACGTATTATTAACGGTACAACCCGAAGTAAAAAGCTGAAGAAACCCTAAAGGTTAACGGAAAAGACCCGCAAACCCGAGTAACTGAGGGAGAGACAGAGAGCTGTTCTTTGTGTGACTGTGAGTGAGCAGAGCGAGACACAGCAACACAATACATCTGTATGTGTGTAGGGGAGGGGCGCTGTGACTAGCCTATCACTGTAGGGGAGGGGCACTGTGACTAGCCTATCACTGTAGGGGAGGGGCGCTGTGACTAGCCTATCACTGTAGGGGAGGGGCGCTGTGACTAGCCTATCACAGAACGCTGACAATCAGCTACCCAATGATGATTTTCATTCAATCCGAGCACAGATATTGACTCGTATTACTCGTATAATACTCGTACTCGGCAGAAGTGCTTTATCCGTACCGGATACTCGTTTCAGCCGAGTATCCGGCTCGTCTCTAATTAGGTTACATGTGCCGGGATGTCCATAATGCTGAGATGTAAACAGTTTTTCTTTGCCATTCCCATTTTGGTATTTGGTTAATTAAAACCTTTCTCACTATATAGACATCCTATACTCTTATAACAGTAACAAAAATACTCCAGGATGTCATATGCTAGGCTAATTTCTGCGCTAGTTAGCATTAGGCTTATGACACATGCTATTGCACATACTGTGTGACTATCTTAATATTCAGTTTATAACATCAATATTCATGTCAACTCAAGACTAAAATCACTGCCCTAAAATCCTTTTTCATCATAAATTATTTTATTTTATTTAGTCACCAAGGTGTGTAAAATTAAGACATGAAAACTATTGTTTAAAACATTTCTTTGACCATGAATTGTTAATGTTTATTTATACATTCATCCATCTACAAAGTGCTTCTTCCTTGTCAGGGTCACAGTGGATCCAGAGCCTATCCCAGAACACTTGAAACGAGATGGGATATTACACCCTAGATGGAGCACTGCTTATCTATTTTTATCTGTCCTGCTCTTGTCCTTGTTCCTTTACACGTTTATTATCTTTCTTATATGCAATCACTTAGGTAGGATTTTATTTAAGATGCCTTTGTTAATTTATTGGAAGCCAATTCCAATCACATTTATAATTCCTAATAATAGACGTGGAAAAAATAGGATGATTTAGCATCTCTTCGTTATATGTGTATATCAGTGTTGAGCAGCTTTTTAATGATGTTTCTTACAGAATATTATTGATAATATTAAGGTAAAAAATTCAAAAAAGAAAAAGGCAACTATACAAAAACTATAGAATAAATGAGTAACATGTTGCGGTGCAAAATTACAGCTCATCTAATGCACAGTATTTCGAGGCAGTTGATGGTAGCATTTGACTCTTGTAGTTTAATAGCTATTGAATCACACACAAACTGAAGCAATATTTAAAATGCATTTTCATGATGTTCTGCCATGACATCATAGTACACAAACTTTGACAGCATATGACCTCATACATGACTTTGGTTTTCCTTACTCATGGTTCAGGTAAAAAGAAAACAGAGAAAAGCAAAACCGCAGGTTGTTAGTTTTAAATAGATAGACGTGAATTTCAACCTGTGGGCGCATATATTTGCTATGCGATAACTAAACTAAAAGCATAGTTTAGTTATCGCATAGCAAATATAAACTCCAGTCACACTTTTATACACAATAGGAAAAAATCCATAGATCTTATTTACTGATTTTGAGGAAAAAGCAGCAAACACAACATTATCTGGCACATAATGTTTGATGGTTGAGTATAATTTTGACTCATGCTTGGCAGTGTTTAGTGCCTGTTCTGAATGATATGCATCTTTGAGGAACGGCATCCAAGCAGCCATCCAAACGCCACGACCACCTGCTCACTGTAGCATGCAGGAAATTAGACTGCTGGCTTTTTCATTTCCCTTTCTGCAGTCTCGTCTCTCTCAAAGCAAATATGAGCTCCTATCTGACCAGTTGCCTTTTTAGATGTCTCTTCTGTAGTCCCGGTGGTAAAGCAAGACCAGCGCCATAGTCACACCTTTAATCTGAATCATATATTTTATATATGTAGGCAATATCTTTTGGTAAATGTCACATTCTCAGACTTGCTGATTGAGTGTCCTGCAGTGAGGACGGTGCTGTGATGGATCTCCATTCTCGCCACGGTAGCCGAATGATTGGGGAACATAATAACATCTGTGGGTAAGGGTGGGGGTGGGGGTGGGGATGGGGGGGTTTATACAGGGGGAGGAGGGTTAAATGAAGCCAAGCTGAATTATTTGAAGGGAAGAAGTGATGAAATAGAGGAAATGTATGGTGCAGAGAAAGTCAGCACTTATACATGTTATGCCTCATGCGTTCATATTGCAGATTTTTCTTTTTTTAAGTTTTTTAATTAGTCATGTGCACAAAAATGTCAGTACATTGAAATGCTTGTTGTGAGGCTCAGGTACAGTACTCTACAGCCGTGCAGTACAATACATATGACATATTTTTAAATCATTTTTTGTTGTAAAAAAGCAGAAACTCATCTCCCAGCTGCAAAGAGACAATGCTGAGTATCTATATTCCCGTTAACCTTCTATTAAACCCCTGTACTTTTAGAGTGCACTGTCCAGTTGACTGTCTCTGTTTAATGCCTCCTGCACCACTATTAAACTTCACAGTCTAGTTGGATGCACACAATTTGACATTTTTGCCCCTGCAAAAATTAAATCGAATGGATGTGGCAGCAGGCCAACCCAATGGAGTGGAGTTTTGCTGTGTTTACTCCGCTGCTCAGTGTAGTGAGTGCCATCAATAGCCTGTAAGAATATGTGTGTGCGTTGAATCATGTTTGAGTGATTTTTACACAAGAATGGTGGATAATGTCCTGTAAGTTGACCTGTACTGTGTTGTATCTGTTGCACTGTCTTTAAATGAGGAGCTGCTTTTGATTATGCTTGCTGCTTATTAACCTTTGTACAAAGACTGAAAAGGTTACTGTGTCACATGCTCCTTTTCACTGTACCTTTACATACATATATTATATATAACATACTACCAAATTCGATTAATACCTCACTTGTTAGATACGTACCATTCATTAACAGCATGTCCAGTTGCGTCAGGTGTTTGATTTGTCATATACCACAGCAATTTTTCGAATGATTATGATTTTTATTATAAATTAAAAAATGACATACTGTACATTTCATTCGTTTATAGTTATATTTATTATTGTGGCAAGTTCCTGTTAATTTCATTACTTTACATTACACAGCAAACTATAAACATTCCCTCAGCAGCATCTCGGCTTAAAGTTATTACAGCTAAAAATGCCGGTGGTCATCTTACCCAGAAATCACAAACCTTTGATGAAGGCAACGATTAAAATTAGTTTCGACGTTAATTACCCTACTAATGCATTTCTAATCCTACTGCAGAGAAAGTCCTGTTTTGCAATTCATTCTACTGATTGATTAGTGGCCGAGGACACAGTGATATTTGGGTTTGTGTGTGTGTGAGTGTGTGTGTGTGTGTGTGTGTGTGTGTGTGTGTGAGTGTGTGTGAGGCACAGACTGGCAGGTGGATGTGGTGAGAAAAGTGCAAAGATGCTGCAGACCCTTATTGAGAGCAGATGAAAATCAGTCAGCACAGCTTTTCTGATTGACAGCTCAGTGAGGTGTTTTTTTGTGGAGGTGTCAAACACTGCACAATTGCGATTTCTCCCACACTCCTCTTTCCCTCCCTCCCTCCCGCCATCTTTCCCTTGTCCATCATTCTATTATTCATCCGTCATTATTTAGGCCATCTCTTCCAAATTTCACTCTGGGCTTCTTTAAGCATTCCTCTAAACCACATTTTAGTTTTTGTGTTTCACATTTTAACACACGTTGCTTTGTCTGTCTGGATTCACCCTCTCTCTCTCTCCATCACACTTTCTTTTTTTTCCCTATTCACCTTTTCTTACCTAGTATTTTTGGAGAAGGAGTAGTTCTGCTCTTAGCGTAGGCCATTTAAAGCTGCTGGCTGACACTACTTTAATCTTCCTCCTCCGTAACCTTCGCGGCAGAGAAAGAGATGTAGAGGTTGGATGCTCTACCTACATACAACACCCTAATAGCCCTCTGCGGTCTTCTGATGTCTGAAGAAACGTGTTTGCACTCATTTGTTTTCATTAACATCAATACATACAAACATGAATTCCTGCATGGAAAGAAAAGGCAGAAGAAATGGCGTTGTACCACTTTATTCCCTGTGGCCTGACTTTTGAAATGTTACTCAGGGAGAGAAGAGCAGCCATCTTCACACGGCTTTTACACAAATTGGAATGAAGGCTTTCATCTTGGTTGTCCATTCTCAGAAAGCAATCCACTTCAAGAAGCTTCGCACTTTCTCAGATACTACAGGAGTTGTTGATTTTTTAGTATCTTCTCAGATTATCATACTATTTTTTAACGAATTCTCATTTTGTTGAGTAAAGTCGGTCTTTATTTTTTTGGGAATTTAATTATGAAAAGCATAATTGTCTAATTGTCTTTTTTTCTTATATTTGACTGAAAATAAATAGAAATTAGATGCCTTACTATTTAAATCAAATCAAATGAAATTTATATATTTGATTCTATATATAAATATATAGAAATAAATGCATAACGTAATTTAAAAGATAGTACTGTAGAATGAAATTGCAAATATTCAATGAGTAAATATGTCTAGAAGTAGCTTAACTTTACAATGATAGATGTATTAGTCATAATGAGAAACATTAGGTACTGTACATTCACTAGTATTGTAGGTGATTTCACTAGAATAGAATATTTATTTGCATAAAAAAGTAGTTGGTAAGTATGAAATAAAATATTAGTGAGCTTGCTGTCATGTGAGAATATTACTGAAGTGCATTATTTCCCTTTAACAGTGATTTGAAACAATTATAATTAAAACTATTGTCAAACCATTTATTATGTTTAATGTTTAATGTAACATTTGTACACTATATAGACAAAGGTTTGTGAACACCTGACTATCATTAGTGATTCTTCCCCAAACTGTTGCCACAAAGATGGAAGCATACAGTTGTATAGAATGTCATTGTGATCTGTAACATTACAATTTCCCTTCACCGGAACCAAAAGGAATAAATCTGTCTCAACATGACAATGCTCCTGTACACTGTGCGAGGTTCATAAAGACATGGTTTCCCAGGTTTGGAGTGGAGGAGCCCAAGGGGCTACACAGAGCCTTGATCTCACCTTTTTGGAATGCCCCAGGTTTCCTTGCTCATCAGTGCCTGACCTCACTAATGCTCTTGGAAAACCATGGGCAAACCCTGATAGCCACGGTGCAAAACTAGTGAAAAGCCTTCTTAGAAGAGTGGTGTTCATTATTATACAATGTGGACTAAATCTGTAATGGAATGTTCATACAAACATTACATGTGTGTGATGGTCAGGTGTCCACAAAATTTTGGCCAATAGCTTAGTTACAGTAGTTACATTTAATGTTATACAAAATGTGTAAGACAAGTTACTACTTCATGTTGCCACTGATGTTATAGCAGACATAATAAACAGTAAATCCCACACTATCATCTCACCTCCCAACTTTCTTGAAGCTGATAAGACAAAGTTCATATTAAAAGTTCTGTTTTGCGATGCAGACCGATGCAGTATTTCATAAATGTTAAAAAACAGTTCTGTCTCTTTACACAAAAGAATTATGCATTTTTCTTTGTTACATATATTTCAGAACCTATTGTTAGGCTTTGATTATGCTGAGTGTGCACCATGCAAGTCCCTGTAAATGAGATGTTACTATAGAAACCTATCAGAATGAGAACATCAATAAATCCTGTGATTTGAATTACAGTGGGCCTACTGTAATATTCACACAACCTGAGCTACATATTACAAATTTAATACATTTTCCTTACCTTGAAATAGAAAAACAGAATATTTTTAACCTATACGATAAATTTCTCATTCATATCTCTTTGTATTGTCTCTTGTGTAATGTTGTGCTCCAACACATTAAGTTTCTCTCTGTGTCCCAACTTTACTCCTTTGTTTCAGCCCTATGGATGCAGACACCATGACTCCTACTGCGGAAACCGTTGGCAGCTGTTCTGGCTCTGCTGTTTGCATGAAAAACCTCTATGGCTGGCATACAGGGACACAATCTGTCACTCAACCTTAGCTTTAAGACAAAGAGAAAATTAGAGTGTGCCCTTGCTATCTAGTCTTGAGACAGAGTGAAAGAACCTTGGAGTGCTAATTGTGATGGGAAGTCAACGTCTTCACAGCACAAGAGGAGAAAAATAGTGAAGCATATTTTATCTCAACACCTGACATGAAGGATATATTTTCAAGAATACAACATTTATCTTTCCCTTGGTTTTTTGGTGAGTTATAAAGTAAGCAGTCAATTTGACAGACGGGTTGGAAACAGCATTGTTTAAAGCAGTACAACCTTGTCAAACACTCTTCACCGCTTTCCTCAAGACATTTGACAAGTGTCTCTTTTATTTGTGGGAGAACATGGGAACATCACTCCATTGAGATCTGAAACCTCTGTATTTTGAACTGTACAGTTTTCAAGCCTGTGTACAAAATGAAATAACTAGGCCACTAAAGTTGCCATGCTACTAAGTACAGTTTAAATAAATCATGAAAAGGTTCTGTGGAAATTATATTTGTTTTCTGTAATCCTTGAGGCACAAGCGACATTTGACAAAGCTTTGATCGATAATGAGAGTCATGATCAGGGGCTGAAGATGTTCTGCACTGCTTATAAAAACAGATAACAGTGAACAAATCTGTTTTACAAAGTAGGTTACCCACTCTCTGCTTGAATCTTATATGAACATTTAAAGGTCTGAAATAGAACAAAGGAAATGAATACTCAAATAGTGACATTTTATTGCCTTTTTATGGCAGTCTCGTAAAAAATGTTTTAGATTTTAACCTATTGAGTGCTTCTATGCTTAATATCCCTTCATTTCAAAACTGTGGTTATTGTAGTGAGTGATTAGGGGAAAACTTTGCTTTGACAGAAGTGATGTATAGCTATCTGAATGCTTAGAGATGTTTTCCAGCAACTTGAGAATCTGAGTTTTTTCTTGCTGGGAATTGTGGGATTGTGCCCCTTTAAACATGGAGGTTTTCAGGACTGCAGGCCCATGAGCAAGACACTTAACCCCAGTCTGTTTCAAGGCTTCTAGCAGTCCATCCATGTACCTTTAGGTTGTGTATTTCAATGACAAAACAGGAGATTTGAAAGTCTGTGTGCATTGCCAAGAACATTTTGCTACAGGTAAGGATAAAATTAAACCATTATATATTGTATAAGTGAATATCAATAAATGAAATGAAAATGCTTGTTCATGTGTTACCATTGGACTGACACGTGCCATCACTGTCAACTGTCTAAAGAAATTTATGTGCAAAAGTAATGGGCATGTGCATGGAAATAAAACAGACATATTTTATATTTTAAGAGGATTTCTTATACTACCATAATCAAGACCCTCTCAAGTTTATGAAGTGCATTAACTAAAAATAAACATTTTATACTAAGTAAACTACCTTTTGTTGAATGATATTAGTCACTTTTTTTCCCATGCAGCTAATATGCAAAAGCCAGTTTTACCCAGACGTTTTGGACAGTCCAACCACCATTGATGATGACTTTGTATTCACGCCCTTCATCTAATTTAAACCCTCCTGACATGACTTGAACTCATCTGCAACTGTGGGTGAGCCAAATGTCATTGCGTGAGAGAGAGAGTTGTAATTTTAGATGCTGTTGTGCCTTTTGCCACCTCTGCAGATTAAAGGCAATGATAAAAGGTTAGCTGACATCCATGCCTAGCCCAGCAAGTGATGCACAAATTGTTAACATTATACCCATTTTTATTCCTCTGAATTCCCTCTTTACTCTTTGCAGTGTAAAAGTTGACATGGGTGATTTGTATAAAACCTCTGTGTTAGTATGCTGATTTACGATCAGTTTTTAGCTATTATATGCAAATTAATATGACTCTTTATGGAACAAATTCCAGATCACCTTTCTTTTTACATTGTGCTTCCTCATAGAGAGGGTTGAAATTAGAGGGGAATAAATCATTGTATATTAAGACTAACACAATATCACAATTTCCAATACATCACTGGTTGTAAAAGTGTAAAATCGCTAATTATCAGACTCAGATAACATATTATAGTAGTAAATGTATTTAGCTTTGAGAGTGAGGAATGTAAGTTTGAACCAACTGCGACATTTCAGGCATTTTGGAGTTTAAAGTATTAAAGTATCTTATTATATATTTCATGTGATGCTCCTGGGAATAATCATGTTTATGATTCCATTTTTTTTTTATATTCTTACCAGAATTACAATTTTTTATTTTCTTAGTATGATGTACTTATATACTGGTATTTTCAAACCCCTATGTCTCTGGCAGATCAAAAACACCATCAAAAACATTTTCTAAGAATACCATTAAGCTAAAAAAAAAATAGGGAAGTAGTAAGAAGTTAGTAGAATAAGTAAAACTTTTAAGTGAAATTAGAATAAAAATATTACATTTAGAATGATTGTTTAATGAAATAAAATTTCAATAATAATTCAAGAACTTTGTGTAGAAGTGTGAAGACAACTAGTAAATTACCTGGGTCCTGATGCAGGCCTTCCTTGTGTAGGAATGGTGGCAATTAAACCATTCTATAGGCCCGAAGGGAGCATGGTGCACTGCAGAGTGTGATACAGAGTGTGGGCTGGTCTGTTTTTGGCTTTTTAATCAGGTATTGGTGAAAATTGATCCATGCATCTACAGGAGAGGTACAAACTACTACCATGCTATGCCACCAATTCCAAGACCTGTGAAAATAGACAGGAAAGTCTTGTGATTGACAAAGTCAGGGGGTTCTGAAAAGTCAAGGAGGATAAGGACCATTGGCAGCTTGACTGATCTCTCAGTATGAAGCTTTTCAGTACAACAACAATGGCAGTGTCTGTGTAGTGAGTTGCTTTGATCCAGACTGCTTAGGATCCTTGGCAGTTATTCTGGACAAGAAAGAGTGACAACTGATGGTACACATTCAAGGATTTTAGGAAGAAGGGGAAAAGTGATACTGGCCAGTAGCTGCTGATGTTTGACATATCTAAAAAGGTCTTTTTCAGGATTGAAATAAGCCTGTTTTGAATGTATTGACTAAATACTATGTAGTGATTTAGAAGAGATGAAAAGAAGCAGGTCTTATTAGGAGCTTTAGGAAGGGATAGGATTCTGCTGGCAGGTGAGTACAAAAGAATCTTTAGAATCTGCTTTTTAGATAGAGTAGACATTTGTGTTGTGGTGATAGGAGGGCAGGAGGGAATAGGGGTAAGATTGGCAGATTGATTGGCAGATCCCAATAATGTAGGCGGCAATATCACCACCATTAAGCTAAAATGAGGTGGAGTGGGGTCGATATGGTTTATGATATCTATTGATATGAGTTCTCTCTGTGTCTTTGTTTCTCTTACTTAAACTGCTTTACTGATATTAATATATCTCTGTAAGGCTTCTTAATTATAAGAGTACAACTATGTTTGTGGGGGCACGGTGGCTTAGTGGTTAGCACGTTCGCCTCACACCTCCAGGGTTGGGGGTCCGATTCCCGCCTCCGCCTTGTGTGTGTGGAGTTTGCATGTTCTCCCCGTGCCTCGGGGGTTTCCTCCGGGTACTCCGGTTTCCTCCCCTGGTCCAAAGACATGCATGGTAGGTTGATTGGCATCTCTGGAAAATTGTCGTAGTGTGTGATTGTGTGAGTGAATGAGTGTGTGTGTGTGCCCTGCGATGGGTTGGCACTCCGACCAGGGTGTATCCTGCCTTGATGCCCGATGACGCCTGAGATCGGGGGGCACAGGCTCCCCGTGACCCGAGGTAGTTCGGATAAGCGGTAGAAAATGAATGAATGAATGAATGAACTATGTTTGTATGAATAAATTTAAGAATGATAGAGATCTACTTTAGTGATACATTGGGGTCATGATGAATGAGCACAGCCATCACACTGGCAGGGAACTGGATAAATCTTCACCAGTTTCCTCACCAGAGTCCTAAACAAATTTTTGAAAACATTCACTGCATACAGTAGTACTTTAATCCCATTTCAAAACATTTTATCTATGCTAAATTATGTCTAATGCAAAGTTTATCACACATAATTTAATGCAAATATAGTATTATTTTATGGGTTTACATGAGTCTTAGGTGTGAATATAGTCTTTGTCATTTGTGACTGTACTGTCAAGTGTTTTTTTTTCCCACAGGCTGTCAGCTACAGTAATGATATGATATGTGACAATAGTTATAATATACATTTGAACCAAAGTTCTTACAGAGGGTGAAAACAAATGTTTCCACCCACAAATTCCTGAAAAAATAATTGCTCAGTGTGAACATGAGGTATCCTCTTCTAGAGCATGTGGGTGAAGTGAAAGTATGATTACAATTAACAAAGTCTGTCACTTGTACAGCTATGTACCACATATGATTTCTAATATTAAATATTGTATATATTTAGCAGGAAGCCTTTTATGAACGCTACATGCATTGATACAGTACCTTAATCCTTTGGCATATATTCATATGAATGCATATTATTATTTGGACACTACTATAAATTATTTAGTAATATCGGTCAAAGTAATCGAAAAGAGATCGAGAATTGTACGTCTGGAATCACCAACATATTTTAGATTATTTATTTATCTCAGAGCAGACATTGCCTTTCACTAACAAAATGGATAGAATGATAATAAGTAACAAAGACCATATACTGTATGATTAATGGGTAAGCGGTCAAACAAAGTACAGTACATATTAAACCCTTTTCCTACTAGTAATAATGATTTTGTTTCAAGATGCTTACCTTAGCAGTATCCAGGAATCATGAACTGATACTTGTGTTAGTTGTGTGGGCTGAAATCTCTTCTAGCATTTCCCTTTCACTTCCTTTGAGTGGGATTTCTGGCCTTGAAGCTGATAGGCAGCCACTAATTGCCTTTCATGGCTCTTAAAGCTAAAATCACACAGTCTGTCTGCTGCAAAATCTCTGGTACCACACTGTTATTTGGGGTGTGCTGAATCTTGAGATGAAAGTAGCCGTTTATAGAGACTCATTGTGAATTTCACTTTTATAGGCAATTATATGTCAGACCTTATAATGCTGCCTCTTTAGAGAGGGAAACTGTACAATTGTAGGCAAGTGTCTTCATTTACATTTTTTTTAGCATTTTTTAAACACGTTCAGATAGCAGGAACATCATGTGCACAAACATAGGTCTTTAAGGGTGGTCTTACACCTGAAGCAGTAAGATCACATTGTGGATCCTAATGTAATTTACTCTTCTCATCAACTAATGCAGCACAAATCCATTTTCAGCCAAGAGGGAAGGGCCACATACATTAACTTGATGGTGAGCCAGAGCCAAGAGGCCAACAAATGATAGGAAATGCAATTACAGGCCACCTCTTCCAGTGACACCCCACCCTGGACAAAAACAAATGTACACAACTCCCAGAAGCAATCTGTGAAACTTGAAAACCATGTATAGAGTTTCCATAGTGTGTGTCTGAACATCTGAATATTTGAGCCAATCCCTCAAGCAGCTCCCATCTCTCTCTGTCTCAACAGGTATAGGATGAGAATTTCAGCTGCTCAATATTTCAAGCAACATGTAATTAAAACCAGCCTTATCTCATATTGCTGTATCCAGACGCAGAGTCCAGGACCGTGTACAATGCCTCAATTTTTTAATCCATCCTATATCGGTTTGGTCCCTTATCTGCCATAGCACTGCAATAATCAACTCATTATACTAGGCAAAATGTTAAGGTGTACAAGGTTCTGTTAGTTGGTGAAACTCTAATGTAATACTTTGCTTTGCTGTTTGTCTCGTCTTGTTAAGGTAAGGGAAGCTAATTATCATCATAAATCATCATCATTCACAGGTTCTTGATTGGTATAAAAGTATAATGAAAGCATCAAAGTGCCTATATTAGATTCAGTTGCTGTCATTTCATTAAAAATATCTTTTCCTCAGAATATTTCTAGTCATAATCTACATTTTATTAACTTTGGTTCACCATTTGACCCAACAGCACATGATGAATTAACAGATTACATAAACTTTGTGCTTGAAACTAGACTATCTTGCCCAACTTAAATGATAATAAAAAACATCTACCTCAAAATGACTTCATCACATTGTCCTAAATGAATGCTCTTTTAAAAATATTAAACTCCACCCTTAAAATGTAGAACTTTTAAATTGCCAGTTTTCAAATGAATGATTAAAAACCTGACCTTGACCCCTGTCAGCTATTAAACTATAGACCAGTGTCTAAACTCTTATATATCTTCATGAGCCTAGAAAAAGCAGCTAAGCTCATCATACAGTACCTACTATCATAGGAATAATATACGCAATCTTGGTGAAGATTTAAACCTTATCACAGTACTGTACTTCAGAAGCATTGGTTAAAGTAGTAAATGACCTACTTCTGGCCTCCCTTAATGGTTGTATCTTCTTCTCATGCCACAGATCATAATATACAGTACTTCTAGACAGCATAGAAACTGTAGGATAAGAGGACACACTCTTCCTGAGTTCCTGACACACTCTTATTGCTGTTGTTCTTCTTGCCCTCTGGATCTGTGTGATGTTTTCAGATGCATTCAGAACTTCTGTTTGGAGCTACTGCATTTGTGACCTGCCTTCTGCTGCTGTAGATGGTCCCACACACCCAAAATGTTCACACTTTGCAAAAACTCTTCTCAGTATACAGCAACAAATATTCACTCCAAAGTTGACTTTGCTAATTGTTATGTGTTTATTCTTTTACATTTATTTCACTGGTCCACTTAATTCTTTATGCATTTTGCTTTTTAGGCAAGGTACGGTGAATTAATATTGCACTTGAATAATCACATACGAAAACTGGAAAACTAAGCCAATAAGCTTATCACAAATATAAAGATGCCTTTTAGAATGGGTAAATCCCAATGTTCCAGGTTTATTCTGAAGAAATTTTATGTATATTTAGAATTTAAGGTATATAGTAGGGCAGCATAAAAATATTTATCTGTTAGTGGACACACTGGGACATAACAGATATTCTTTCTGTTTTGCCCATAGACTTCTGCTTAGTAAACACTCATTGTGACACTACAAATCATGACCTATCATCACAGTACCACAGTATCACAGTAAAGTCCATTATCCTACATTCATTCATTCATTCATTCATTCATTCATTCATTCTTATTTATCCCTTGGTCAGAGGTTGCAAAAAACAGAATAGACACATAACTGGGTTTTTCTTTGTACTCCAAACTAAGTACTGCTTTTGTTCAGTCTGAGGTTAGTCATGTTTTTTTGGCAGTCTTACAGGGCCACTGTGTTTTTTTTGTTTTTTTTGTTTTTTTTTTTGAGGCAAAGCAATCACAGAAAAAAAAAAAAAACACAACAGGTACCAGTTCCCAATACAAGTTCACAAGGCTTCATCAGATTCTCAAATGTTTTTGCTGGGTTAGTAGTTTTGTAAAACAGATTCAAATGGATGATATATTTTGTTGAATTTCATTCAGACTAAGTAATCAGAAATAATAACCTTAATAATAACCCTGGTAATATCGTAATGCTTGTGGCTTAAAATAATATCTTTACATCAATTTTAAATTAACTAGCTCCAGTGGCATGTGTGCAACCTAATCTCATAACCTGCACTATTTAACTGCCTCAATTTTTTGTATTTGACCAATGTCCAATTAACCATTTATTATGGAGCCACTGAGGTGACATTGTGGTTAAATTTTAATAAGCTCTGACCATGAATTAATATTTTGTGGCCATAAGTTAAGTAACTATTGTATTGCTCACTAAAGGGAGCGAGACAAATGAATTACTGAAATTCAAAAATTGGGGAAGAAGGAACTTATGCATGGATACAATTTAGGGGTGAAAAGTAATGAACTGCATGTACTCTGATTAAAGTATAATTAAATTCTGGTACTTTACTTGAAATTTATTTTGAAGTGGTTTTCTGTCAAAAAAATCTAGGCTTTGTCAGCAGCAGCAACGGAGTGGAGACAAATGAGCATCCCTGGCCCAATTTATCAGGTATCCAAACTGTGGAAACATGAATAGCTAAAAAAACAAAAAACGTGTGAATAAATATTAGCTTAATAAGCTACCAAAACCCCAAAAGCTTTTGGATAAATTAGAAAAACAGACATATAATGTTGATAAGGTAATAGGTATTTTAGTGGCAATTTTCCAGATGTTTACTTTTACTTTTATTCATTGTTAGTACAGTAGCAATATTTTTCCTTATCACTGTGTTTTGTACACATTCAACCACTGATAATATTACAGTTTTCTGGAGTAACTGGTGGTACAACATAAATATACCAATAGTCCATATCATAGTTTTCTAAATAAGTTTTCTGTTCCTGCTACAGAATTAACTCTAGGCTATGTATGATGTTCCCTCAATATTGTGTGCTCAAGTAATAAAATTTGTGGCCATGAGTTTGGTATCTCTTGCCCACATCATTAATCATGGCCACAGGCTGCTTAATTTAGCCTGCTTAGCCTCTAAATATTAACCTGTGGCCTCAATATATTCATTTATGGTGACACCTAATTAAAAAAACCATCATGTCACTTCAGTGAGATTTAAAATAAGTCCTGTTTTCATTCCTGGAATTAACCATAGATCCATGTTAATTTACTGCAATTTTTTTGTCAGCAAAATTAACACTGGTTTAGTTCCCTTCCCATCGCTCAATTGAGTTTATTTCCTTATTTGCACAGTGAAGAGGTGTTGTTGCACAGTGTGGGAACACTGTTGTCAGTAAGGCTGGAGCATTGAGCTCCTCTGGAGATGACAAACGGAGGCACTTATGCTTTGGAAATGTGCACTTTCTCTATAGAAACACTGCATTCTCAGTCATAGTCACAGAAATCATTTGGAAATGTTAAAATTGTCCCATAGTAATGATTCAAACATTTACATTTTAACATCTAACTATGTGCACTAGCATTGTGCACTAGCTTTAACCATTCTAAATGGCTCATTCATTTTTGTGCAACATGGTATGAGGATATCCACATAATACAGCTTTTCTTTTTACCCCTTTTATATCTCTCTCATCTTTATGTAGTTTGTATCTTACTATTGTATGTAACTATGGGAGAACCGAATGCTATCATAACAGGAATTGTAGTATCTGTTAAATGTTTTATCAAAAGAGTGGCATATTCAAATGGGTGTTATCACTGAACTTTCACAAAATAAAGAAAAAATCTTTAGTGTTAAACATCCTAAACCATGTTTTAAAGGGTGACCCCAGAATTGAATAACGGTTTTAATCAAATTCATTGAAGCCATTATGTTCAACACAAAACTATATCTGTAGACAGAAATCCTCTAACAATTAATTATAAGTGACTGTTACACAATACATTATAGGTAGAATATTAAACATGAAAAATTAATTGCATGGCTAATTAAAATATTTTGGCTTATTACAACAACAACAACAACAACAATAACAACAACAACAACGATAATAGTAGTAGAAGTAGTAGGCACACATCTGGAATCAGGTACGTGTATAATTTTAATATCCACTGTATATGTATCTAATAGGAAGTTGTGGTGGTTGAGCTCAGCAAAGTTTCATAATAAAAGCCATATTTTTATTACACACTTTCAATTACACATTGGTTACACTAATTAATTATTTATATTATCATGGCTCTGACATATCTGGTTGCAAAGGATTATATCATATGCTTATTCTAATACATTATCATTTCAGTAGTAATAACGTATATACTGACTTATATAGCAGACACTCCACGTGAATATATGTAATTGAAACTATTCTCTTACCATAATGTTGATAAAGAAGTCCCACAAACTCTGTGGTAACAAAAAGTTTATTTCCACACTCTTGGATAGAAAGAATTTCTGGAAAGGTAGAAATAGCACTTCCTACTCCTACAAAATGTGAAGGTTGTTTATTTATTACACAACCCCATGTTTAACACATCGCCCAATAACAGCCACCTTGTCAGGTTTCATTCTAACCTAATATCCAAAAAGGTTATACATTTTAGAAAAACAAAACAATTAAAACTGTAGTTTAAAACAAAACAAAACAAAACAAAACAAAAAAACACTATGACCGCAGTATGATCATAACGACCATCATGATCATAACCTTTATTTTAGTGATGTAACATAAGGAGGTACAGGTACTCTCTTCATGGAAAGGCCAGTGAACTTTGGGAAACATTTCTGAATCTTAATTATGCTAATGGAATTTTAGAAGGTCTTTAGAAAAGACCAGTCTTTTTGTAACTGTACTTTTGTTGCTACTTCTTAGCTGGTCCTCAGAGGAGAGAGGTAGGTCTGTTACTGTACATTGGTCTCCCTGAAAAAAACTAGCTCGGAATTCTCATGCAAAAAAACAAACAAACAAACAAACAAACAAAAAAATAAAACAATTGGATCCTCTTTAGCCTCTTTCCTAAACACTGTTCCAAACCATCGACCAGGCTAATTATCTCAGCCTCGACAGAGAGATGTAGGAGTTTGTGCAATGGTGAATTCATTGACGTGTACACACAGATATGCACGTGTATTGCAAGGAACACTAGACGATTTTTTTTCATTATGGAAATAACTTTTTTGTAATTAGTAAAGGGCAGGTGCTCTCTCTCTCTCTCTCTCTCTCTCTCTCTCTCTCTCTCTCTCAGTCTCCCTTTCTTTTACAAATTCATATTTTCCTTCACACAAATTTCTTTTTGTCACGTTTTACATTTCCAACTACAGATTTACCTTAATTAACTGGTGTGTTAGTGAGCTACCACAGTGAAAAGGGAGGGAAAAGGGCAGCCATGTGCAGTTTGCTGAGGCATGATTGAGGGCCTGTCACTTCTTTGTAGGAGCTATGTAATAATGAAAAGTACACCCAAGAGCAGTGAGGTGGGAAACGGCTTCTCTAAGGCCAGTCATACATTGCTCTGGCATTTCACTGGTGCCGCTTTTCAAACACCCTGGTATTTCTGTGGCATTGCTGTGGTATGATTGTGGCATTGCTCCAGCATTACTCTTGTACTGACACAGTTTTGAATGCCACAACCACTTTTAATCAAACCTGGTACGCTGCATTGGCATCAGCTCCAGAAATGGTTTCTGATTGGTTCGGACCTTTCCTTGCTCCTTATCAGCAGCTGACATTTAGAGAATGTAATGTGTCATTATGTGTCACATGTGTATAATGTGCCAGGCTTTCACTGGCTTTAAACTTTGCCGTTCTAACATGTTTCAATCATGTGGAAGTTTAATGAATAACATCTATTCAGCCCAATTATTTTTCATTATTTGAAAAACATCCTCAAGTGTTATTTCTCAATTTGTTGACACATTTTTTTATTT
Source organism: Tachysurus vachellii (assembly GCF_030014155.1). Lineage (NCBI taxonomy): Eukaryota > Metazoa > Chordata > Actinopteri > Siluriformes > Bagridae > Tachysurus > Tachysurus vachellii. The sequence continues at coordinate 12,512,097 of NC_083473.1, forward strand.
TTTTATTATTAAGCAACCCCTCGTTGTACCTTTCAGCCATTTACAGCTTAATGCTGTGAAAAGTCATCTGTCCTGAATAATTTCTGGTGGCAGGAAAAGCACAAACACTGGAGACTTTCCATGAGAGTTAAATAAAGTCTTCTTAGATAAATCTTCACCGTATTAACCTTTAGACCAGTGGTGTCCAATCTTATCTATAAAGCACAGGTTTGGGTGCAGGTTTTCATTCCAATCAAGCAGGAGCCACAAGATTGTCCCTGTATTAAAATATTAAACATTTGGTTAAACAACATTTTATAATCTGTTTATTTTTAGCTGTATAAATATTTACTTGTCATTTGCTTTGCAGCAGCACTATTATTAGTGTTGCTGTTATGGGAAATTAATCAACACCTTCTGCCCCAAAAGATTGGAAACTTCAGCATTGCAGCAGTATAAATATGCTTATATAAACACATTTCTGTGTCAAAAGTAATTTTATATTTTCATGTAATTGCCTGCTGTGAAAAATGTGCGTAAAGATGATTCGGGCACAGTTCGAAAACTGGTTTTATCGTACTTAATCTATCAAAAAGGTGCTTTGATTTATGTGATGCATGTGCATTGCTATTGTGTGTCTTCAGAGATGGCATACTCATCAGTAAGTGAAAGCATGAGTCAAACTGCAGATGAATCACACACTGTTGTATTGATCGACTACATAAGGGTCGGCACACAGGCGAGTGACAAAAACACCTTTAATCAAGCATCACTTCTGCCATGAAAGTCAATTACACACAGGGCTGAAAATCCCTGCTCATAGCTGCATTGCTGGTGTGATTTGTTTTCCAAAGTTGTACTACCAAACTCTCAGCATTTGTTCTTGACTTGATTTGTTAGATATCCTGGTTTACTGAAGGCTCCTAACATTTCACCAAACTGTTTGTATTTGCAATCAGTTTGTTCTATGACACAAATCATGCTGGCTTCCTGCAGTCGTGGTTCACACCATCTATGTGTGATTAAACTCTCCTGTTGTCACATTTAATAATGTGCTGTGAGTAATTGTTTATGGCCTGCCCTGTGTTGGTGCACACTCAGACCTTGTTTTCTACACTGTAATGATGTGTGAACGTTAGCGGAGGCTTGCCTTTAACATGCTTATTGAAAGTTTACTGCAGGGATCTTCAAGAGTGCCTCTTACCCACTGCTTCAGCTTGCTTGCAGTATGAAGGCGAGATATTAGCGTTGCATAAAGCAATCTCCCCAACCCTCTTACTTTCTCACTATTTCCTCAACCTGTCCTTCTTTTCTTTCTCTCTCACCCCCGCATGCTTTCTCTCTCCTTTCTCCCTCCTGCTCTGTGCTTTTTTGTCTTTAGCATGAAACACTTTACACAATGTGCACCATTTGAACGCCATTCTCTTTTCTGAACAATACTCAAAGAAAGGGCTTTTAAAAGTTCAAAGTCTTTCAGTCTTTGGCACTCTCTCACTTTCTGTTTTCCTCATTTGCTCCAGAGTGAGCCGATGAGGACGTGTGTGATTAATGTTTGTTATGTGTGTAAGCAATCACTTTTGGCTCCCTGCTCTGGGACTGACAGCGGTATTCCAGTAATTGCTGTGACAATGAATTGCTGTTTATGAAGATGATTCTAAACAGGAGCTGCTTTAGTGATGACACTATGTTAACAGTCTCGAGTGCTTTAATAAAAATGGGCTATACAGTTTCCAATCAGTAGCATCAGTTCACAAACCCAAGCATTGAACATTTATCCTTAAAGACAAATGAATTAGCATGGCTGCAGTATTTCAAAAAGCTAATATGATAGTTGATTCATGCAACTACGAATATTCAATCAAAGAGCAAAATACCCTTTTTACACCCCTACTTACTGCAGATTGATTTGATATAGAACCTTAGCAGTTATGGAACTTTTTGAAATAAATTCTTTATAACTAAAGGGTTATAAAATCGTTTCAAAAAAAGAAAAAAAAAGAAGAAGAAAGCCAGGTTTTGGCCATTGATAAAGACCATAGCTAGCTAAAAGACACTTGGTTTTCTTAATGCATGGCAACATTCTGTATTTTCAGGATGGAGAAGGACTGGATGTGAGCCGAAGTACACAACAGAGTTTAAAGCCATTTTGTTCCAATGTTCAATATTCTTTAGGTAAGAAATATGTATCTCATATCCATATATTTTTTTTCTTTCCTTTTTTTCTTTTTTTTATTGGCTTTTCCTTCTAATAATTTGAGTCTCTCCTCCTTTCCCCTTTTTTTTGAATCAGCACAAATGTAGACGAGAAGTTGAGTGGCCTGCATTCACTTTTTCTTTCTGCTACACCATTCCTTTTTTCGTCTCTGCTGCTTCTCTCAGCTTAGAAAGAAGTCCTATTTGTGCTGAGAGAAAAAGCCTCCATAATGACTCTCCATCAATGTTGGTGGATCAGTGAAACATTTCACAGTTAATGTGTTACTGTTGGACTTGCCGGGTAACAAGAATAATGGTTGTCACCATGTTGGTCTCACATAATCTGATATGAGAGCCATTTTGCTGATTCTGCTAAAATGACTAAAATAAAGGTTTTGGCAACTTCATTTTTGATGTTTTTGTACAATCGCAAAAAAAGTCAATGTGAGGCTGTGGAGCTGAATTATCCACTTGATGCATATCATGTGCTACAATTGATCCACTCTAAAGGCTTTAGTGTAATGACTTTTACCCAGGGAGAAGTGAGACAAACAACACGAAAGGCTCCAATTTACTCACATTGGCAATCGGAGATGCTGAGATATTCTGTCTGCTCTTTCTACAAAGATGATGAGCAGAATCCATGCCTCTCCATGACATTAACACTAATGATAAAGATCCTATGATATATAAAAACATATTGAATGGCATATAAGTCAACACTATGGTTTGTGGCAAAAGGGTATTTTATATGGATTTTTAAAATCATTTTGAAACAGGTGGCATGTGGTGTTGACCTTTAAAGCTATTTTAGTGCACCATAATCGTGTGTTGTTTTCGATTTTGAGACTAGTTGTAAGTTTATTTACTAGTTAATATGTCTCTGTATAGGTGCCATTGTTTCCTCCCACCTACTTAAAACATGCTACTAAGCTGATTGACTATATTAATTGCCCTTCGGTGTTTGTGTGTGTGTGTGTGTTTGTGTGAGAGAGAGACTCACACCCACTTTTCTCCCAGGACAGGTTCTGGATGCAACATGAGTCTGAACATTTAAAAAGTGAGGTTAATTTATAATTTATTCATTCATTCATTCATTCATCTTCTACCGCTTATCCGAACTACCTCGGGTCACGGGGAGCCTGTGCCTATCTCAGGTGTCATTGGGCATCAAGGCAGGATACACCCTGGACAGAGTGCCAACCCATCGCAGGGCTAATTTATAATTTAATTTATTTAATTCAATAATTTAGACTCTTTACTTCATATTGATAGTATAGCATATTGTGGCCATTCAAATGCTTTAAGCCATGCTACTGGGTGTTATTTTTAACAGGCATTTTAAAGATCCCTGTTTGAACCTGTTTGGAATATATTTCTATAGACATTTCTTATTCCTACTAAATACACATCCTGATTTTGAAACACTTTTTTTAGCATAGCTGGAGAAAACTATCCTTCCTTGCTCAGCACCCATTGCATAAAATATTGATTGGGCTCACCCTTCCTGTTTTTGCTTGAACACTCAATAAGGGGGGCTGCAGCACGGCGGCAGCACTTGGCATTGTAAAATGAGGCTTTGGCTCTCCTCGTTCATCAACATGATTGCACAGATCAATTCACATTTGTGCCTTACCTGGCTCCAACTCAAGCACATTTTGCCTGTGTCCTAAAAGAAATGGTACATGTTTATCACCTCTGCAGCTGTGATCTGCAGTCTGTGTGATGTGCCTTGCTATCTGCATTGTTATCTTCCAAATAGATTAAGACTGCTCAATGTATTTACAAGACACAGGGCCACACGATAGAGTTGACTGGATCATTCCCTGTTTTAACAGTTAAATTGCAGTACTAATCAGACCTGATAGGGGGCAACACAGCTCTTTTAAACACCCCAAGAAGAAAAACTCACCATCCATCAAGGTTTAAATTCTCTTTCATATTAGCCACCATATTCAGTTAATATGCTTGCCCTTTATGAATAATAATCTCACTATAAGTACAGGTGTTGGTCGCTTTAAGCTTGTAAGAGTGTGGAAAAAAGCTAGAACACCAATATTCTCAAATGGGTTTCTCCTGCCCAGGATCAAAAAGGTCGAGAAGGTCAAAGTCATCTTCTTCATTTGTCCAGAAAGTTCACACTGTTTGTTTAAATTTGTAATTTCCTACATAATTCATATTCATACTTTTGGGTGCACAATATTTTACATAGTTGATCATGTACAAACTTAATGTAGCTTCTAAATACCAATAAATTGGTTCATTCAAATAAGCTTTTATGTGGGTTAATTAAAAGCTCACTTGTTCCTTCGGATGTAATGCTATGTTCATTTTGATTGGGGACATGAACACTGCTCTATGGAGTTTGTATTCCCTGAAGCCCTGTCCTTCCAGATCCAGCTGGAGGGTTGTTAGTAGACAGACTTAATCAGGCAATGGGCCATAATTCATAATGCTACAGGCAAATGAATTTAGCAATTTATCCCTGTTTAGCCCATTGCCTCAAATGCAGACTCGTAGCTGCAACTGTTACCTCCTGTTGGCTGAATTGTATATCTCCTGACAAGCAGGCATATCTATGTATGATTACATAATATTTGACTGCCACATAAGGAAGAAATAAATATATTTTGGTGTGATGTGGCAGTGACCAGTTTGTAGCAGTGACCAGGAGCTTAACTAACCCTGATGTACTGGGACTTTAATTGCAGAAAGTAGCTTTGAGCAGCAGCATGTTTCAACAATGGAGACAAAAGCTCCGTCTGGATGCTGTCCCTTTCCATTTTCCAGAGAGCTGCTAATCAATGAGAGGGTCGGACTGGCAGCTATGGAGCGTGCAGGATAGATGAATTTAGTGTTCCCTGGAGGAGAACCATAAGGACTTAAATTCTGATCTAAACTGAACTAGTGCCGGTGATCCCAGCCAACCTTTCTCTCTCTCTCTCTCTCTCTCTCTCTCTCTCTCTCTCTCTCTCTCTCCCCCTCTTTCTCCCTCTCTGTCATTACCTTCCAATCTTCCAGTGCAGAGTTAGATATCTGTCTTTGCTTATGAGAAATGCACTCTTGGCCCATTGGAATTATGCATTTCTTCACCAAGCTTTCATCATGCTACATCACTGCACAGAAAATCTTAGGAACAATGAGACATAGCCTAAAAATGAAATCTACACACCTTCCTTTTTAATATGTTTAATTACCAGCTACACATCAGAAGTAATATTCAGCAGCTTTGTAAAGTCATTTTGAAAATGCATGTGCATGTATGCATACTAGAATATAGATGATCATGAGTGCATCTCACTTGGCACATATACATGCAACTGGCTTAATGCTGGCTGAGATAATCTGTTCTATCCCGTCTAGTGAAGTTAAGGATCTTATTAAATACCTCAGTAAGTCTGAGGATGACAGACACACCTGCCTGTCAGTTCATTGCTTTATTCTTGGCAAACAAACAAGCTACCTAAAGATCCAGTAATCCAACAATATTACAAATTAATAAGGCAATTCCTGCTTGGCTTAAGGAATTTTTCTTGTTTACAAGACTTGAAGTTCAGCTCAGTTGTATGCATGACCGTGTATGAGTTTGTGCTTCAGAAGTAGTGGATGGAAGCGAGTCTTTTTTGTGAGCATTTTGTACAGAACATTTACAATCCTCCCTTTTTCTGTGACCAAAACTCTCATTAAAGATCAATATTGTAAATTCATACTGTAGTTGGGTCTATGCACTTTAACTCACCTATTACCCACACAACATCGAATAGAAAAAAGCAGGAAAAACTAATTGTAATGACAAATACAACAACAACAACAACAACAAAACACAAAACATGAAAAAGACAATAACAAAAAAGATGAATAACAATAAAAAAAAAAAAACATAGATGAAATTGTTCATGTTAAAATAGGAATTCCTCCCTGTGTCAGCATGGCAGGGAGGAACTGCAGTACTTTATGGTCAGTAATTTCAGTATACTAGTAGAACTACTTCTTTGGTTGGTCTTCTGGGTAATCCCTTAAATTGTCAAACCCTATCAGTAAGGGAAACAATATCAATGTTTTTTTGGGAAGCTAATAACATAAATCCTTAACGAAAAGTTCTCATTTTTTAAGAGTTTATGTTTCTATGAGGAACTGATTCCTTAACCCACAAGTTGAATCTGTTGCACCCTGTAGCCATAGCACAACAGTGCTAATAAATCAGAGCACAGGGTGCAGAAGAGTTATGGTGCACCAGAGTCTGTAGAAACTGAACTATTCTTTTCATGGTAGGATATAAGGCACTGAGTAGAGAATATGTACAGTAAAGCTAGTGTAAGAGTGTAGGTATGCAACCCAAACCCAAGCCAGCTTATCTAACTGTAAATATTAGTGATATTAGTTTTAAAAGTGTAATGGTTTCTAAACTGGCAAGAATAAAGGATTTATTAATTAAAATCAGTCACACTATAGATAACGTCCTAGTAGTTTTGACAGTTTGTAGGTGCAAATTATTGAACATTTATTTCCTCAGCCCATTAACTCTTGCACTTGGACTATGCTTTCTTAAAATGTCAAAACCATTGAGCTGTAATTGTGCACTTTGCCGTAGTGACCAGTAATTTGTAAAGATGTTATTTGGGTATTTGAGCCCATGTCACAAACAGAAGGTGGATAGTAATTGTGCATGGTTATTATTCTAAAAGGGCAGGTAACTTTGTGGTTACCACAATTGCCTGATATTTCCAGGGTTTCGTTTTGCACCTCAGCTCTGTGTACAGTATGTGGAGTTTGTATTTTCTCACTGTGTTTGGGTGGTTTCCTCTGGGTTCTCTGGTTTTCTCCCTCAATCCATAGACATTAGTTGTAGGATGATTGGTCTCTCTCTCTCTCTCTCTCTCTCTCTCTCTCTCTCTCTCTCTCTCTCTCTCTCTGTGTTTGTGTGTGTGTGTGTGTGTGTGAGTGTAAGTGTGTGATTGTGCCCACTCCACCTTGGGTGGGTTGGTACTCCACCTTGTTTCATGAGTCCCCTAGGGTAGGCTCCAATCTCCCTGCAACCCTGAGTAGAAAGTACAGAAAATAGATGGATAGATATTATTATAAAGACCTTTGATAGTTGACATGATAAAAATAAATATTTATACTCTCAAATAATATAGAATGCATTGTAATATGAATATCAATGTATTGTATCTTGTGTCAAATCCTTGTGTGGTTATATATAATAATTTAAGTAGGTACACAAGTCAAAGGAAGGCACACACAGGTACAGGACATTTCTGCCAATGTAACCATTAGGGTAATTACATTTGTATAAGCTACTGAATTTCCAATAAGATTTACCTTTTAATATTGATGGTGGAATTATGCAGAGATCCAGTATTCCTGATGTAGATCTCACATACTTGGCATCTTCTCAACCAGCTTCACACATCAGGCTATTTTTAAAATGACCAAATAGCTTTAGTTCCTCACTGCTTTTCATAAGATGTAAAAAATAAAAAAAAAATAAAAAAAAATCAGGCAAACAATTTAACTGTAAAATGAAAAATATACATTTGTCTTAAAACAACTTTCAACAATCAGTGTTTATCAAAACAAGCTTTAAGTATATATATATATATATATATATATATATATATATATATATATATATATATATATATATATATATATATATATGTATGTATGTATGTATGTATGTATGTATGTATGTATGTATGTATGTATGTATGTATGTATATATGTATACAAAAACATACATATCAAAAGTTTTAACAGATTACTGTATATATACTGTACATATATATATATATGTGTACAGTATATATACAGTAATCTGTTAAAACGTTTGATATGTATGTTTTTTCACGTATTAGAAGGTTATGCTGCATAACTACAGTGACTGAGTACCATTTGCTGATGGATTCTGACTCTAGGGTTTTGCTGCAGGAATACATCAATGCGAAGTGGGTGTAGAGAGCTCAGTTTTTCATCTGTATTGTGCAGCTGTGGTAGAGGATCACAACCTGTTAACTGAGCACTATTAATAATAAGTGGGTTTATGTGTTCTTTACAGGACACGTAAGACTTTGGCCCAGTTAGTCAAAATGTTATATGTTATATAAACCCAAATCCAGTTTGTCAGGTGGTTGCTCTACATGTCATTTGGAATTTTCTGGGCTAATACTCAATGCTTTTTCCATACACTGATTGATTTGTGGTATTCCTGGTAATGTGGTAGTCTAGTGATGTGTTGAACTACTGATCAGAAGGTTGCATTTTCAAATCCCTGGTCTACCAAGCTACCACTGCTGGGCCCCTGAGTAAGGCCCTTAACTCTAAATTGCTCAGTTGTATCAAATGAGATAAAATGTAAGTCGCTCTGTATAAGGGTGTCTGCTGAATGCCGCAAATGTAGTCCTTGAGCAAAGTCATAATTGTGCCTTAATGTTACTGCTTGAACACTGGTGTTATAATCCTTGTTCATACTTCTCATTATAACGAAAGCCATCCAACACACATTTCAAAGTTTCATCAAAATCAGCAGGCGTATTAACTTGTCAGACGTGATTACATGCATGATTGGTATCTTTAGCAGAATGTTTCGGCTAATTGCCATCCTTAGCTGTTTGCCACCAGTGAGGTGTCTTATTGCTGTCTAATTGTAATGGTCCTCTTAATTAACATGGATTTAAATGTCTACATGTCTTAGTTTTTTCAACCCGAGTTTTAAAACTTTTCTGTGCATTTGTGGATTCAGACAGTGTAATCCAATTCTGCGACAGAATCAGCATCATTAGGTGACTTATTCACTTGGCTGAGCTATATCCACCAGGGTCTGATAGTGGAAAGAGGTTCTTATTGATTCACAAACAGTTCCAAATGTATTTGTTGCGGTTTACTTTATGCAGTTCAGTTTGTGTGTGTTCTTTTATACATACACTTATTACTTTTGGGCCCGATTTAAAATGTGCCCAGTTGCTTGTAAGAATTGGTGTTGATAAAAGAGAGGAGCAAACATGAGCACACGCTTGCCTTATTCACTTTGTGCATTTGCTGGAGTGGGTTAGTTGTGCTTAGATTTCAGAATTGCAAACATAATTGCATTTGGTGTTAGGACGTCATGCCTCTATGCCCTGTTCAGATGCGTAAGGAACGAAAAAAGGACCTGTCTGTGTGCGTGTTTTTTTTTTTTTTGGTGACTCTTATTGCATTGTTCGTTGGGGAATCTTGTTAAAGCAGGCTCCAGACAGTTCCTTCAGTGCTGAGAGAGATGCCGCTCGCTCTGTCTCGCCCACATCACTATGCAAAGTGAACATATGTAAATGTAATTGTAAGCTCAACTCCTATGGAACTTTTTTGGCACTTAAGAAAGCAAGTCTTTCCTGACATTATTTTTAGAAGGATTTTTGAGCAGCTGTTACAAATTGGATTTAGGAAACTGAAATTGACACTGAAACCAGTGTTTTAAAAAGAATGCATACAGTAGTTTAGAAACAATGTGTTAAGTCAATGTTGAGCTAAAACTCCATGCCAAATGCTATGTTTCATATTTGTTTCATGCCCATACCAATGAGCTGTACAAATTGCTTTGTTTAGAAAGCATGTAAATAAGGCAAATGAGTTTTGTCTTTGCATGTATGCTTTGAAAGGTTATAATTTGTTTAGTAAAGTAAATATCATTTTCACACATGGAAAAATGGTCATTTCATATCATAACCTGTAACACAGAATAATTACACACTCAATGTGTAGCCATGGTTCTGGCCTCTCCTAACTATATGTGTGAAAAAGATGTTATGACTGTATTATATACTGTAGGCTAGTCTTGCATTAATTAACTTAAGTATCGAAATCTAGGAAAGGTAGGACTGAATATGTAGCTCAACATATCCTATTCCTCTTACTAGGTTTTCTTCCACTGTAGTCATATGAGGATGAACACAGGCGAGAAAATGTAACAGTTTAACACCAACAGTATCTTAAAATGTCATGGTTAACCACTGCATTCTGTGTAAATGCTGGAGATAATTGGTACATTATATCTAGATCAGAGGCTTCTCAGACTATTTACAGAAAGAGACCCCTTTCATTTTCTATACGTTTCATTACTATTATTATAATGTTTACATTATATTTTGGTTATTTATTGGAGCCATGTAATGTTTTATTTATATTAGATATCATACGTTGTGAAAAGCAAAACATTATGCATGAAGTGGCTTTTTATTACATATCGATCAAATTCAAATAGTGTAGTGTTAAACCCCTAGTGGTAGCTCAGTGGATACATTGATTATGAGGAGCTCCGTCCCATTTATTGGCAGTCACATCAATATAACTGACAGAGTATTGATTTATTTATTTTTTTTAAACAAAGTGCAGAGCTGTGACACTGATGACATTAAGTTAAATTATAAGGTTGATCTAACAATTCTGATTAAAATGATGTCCTAATTGAAAATTTGCCACACACATCTGTGCACTAGTAGAGCACCTATTTTTCTAAGATTGATGATTGGCTCATCAGTCAATTTCATTTGCATAGTGCAAGTTTAGTCAATCTCCTTTTTAAGGATTTTAGCTACAGGCACATTTCAATGAGAAAATGAAGACAGGTATAGCATTCCCCAACGAGCTAGAATCTGAATAATGACATGTCTTAGGCCGCCTACAGACGATCAGCATTTTGCTCTTCGCTCAATGCAAAGGTAGGCGCAAAATAATGAATGATCAGCATTTTCTCCGTGAAGTTAAAGAGGTGCTGTTTCATCAAAGATAGATTTGAAAATGTAGGGCTTGACCATTCTGTATGTTTCTCAACAAAAAATCTTCTGTATTTAGAGAAGGTTAGAGAAAACATAGAGTTTTTGCTATATCACATGAGACCTCATCTTGTCAGTTGCACATTAAAAATGTTAGCATAAAACCTTTGTTGTTTTTCCCTTAATTATCTGTAGGTGGAGCTACATATATTCATATCACTCATTCAATTTTACATATCTTCATTTTTGCTGAAGTTGTACTTTGACATTTTGACATATTCTCTGTTGTCTGCAACAAGCAATGCCCTGACCACGCTACTGGGATTTTTAAAAAGAATTTGTTTATCATGTATGCTGATATGGGGGCGGTTCTTCATGCAAATAAGTGAGGCAGTGCATGAAAGGTGCAATTACTCTTGTGTAAGGTTTATCAACATCCATTGCTTATGGCTGTGGATGTTACAGGCATCATACAGTACATACTAATTTCCCTATGCATACTGGCAGTTCCTACATTGTACACATACTTTGATAAATGGAGATCAGTGGATAATGTCTTGATCATATGAAGATGAAGATGCTTCTGCTGTATCCTGGTACTGGGAATAAAAACTCATTGGACGGTGTGTGTCCGGTGCAGGCGTGTTAAGTGAATGCGAGTATCAACTCCTCCCAAGTCCCAGCTGTGGGTCACAAGCCTGCTGCTGACCAGGCACTTTCTGCTGCTTAGCTGATTTCATCAGGGGAGGTTCTGTGAGGAAGGGAGTGATAGCCTCGCTGGTCCAACTGCTACTGCTCTCCCAATTTTCTGCTTGTGCCCTAACATTAGCATTATAATTAGGTTGTTTGGGGGATGCAGAGGCAAAAAGTAAATTAATTACTCCCTGCTCTGTGCATTTTGAAGAACAGAATGAATTGGGGACTGGAGTTGAAATTGGTATGTGTGCATACTGGCAAGATGTATGGTGTCCCCAGCCATCCTAATGAAGCTGAATTTTTGCTGAAGACGGGCTTCCATTAATGGAATTTGGTCCTAATTATAAAATTGCATTACAAACATAGGGGACCTTTTCATAGCTGGCTTCCTGGCATTATGTTCTTGGTTTATTTGTCCTCTCTCTCTCTCTCTCTCTCTCTCTCTCTCTCTCTCTCTCTCTCTCTCTCTCTCTCTCTCTCTCTCTCTGTTTATGCCTTTTCCTATACTTCATCAAAATTATTTTCATGTCAAAGCACAGACGGATCATGTTTTAGGCAATCAATACAGAGCAATGGGGTGTGCTGATGGTAATAAGGATGGAGCTGACGATAATCATCATCAACACTTGCCCTCTGACAGACACACTTAGACAAATGATACGAGCAGTGAGAGCAGGTTAGATTTATGTACCATATGCTGGTATTGACCAAAACCACAGCTGTGAGTTACAGTTCCTTAATTTTATGTCTTTATTGCACGATTAAGCCTAATACATCTTGGATGACACTGCACTTGAACCTTCTGACATGATTGTGTGATGACAGTTTGTTCATTATTACAAACGCTATCACAGTTAGTGGCAGTGTAGCAGCTTTAGTGCTGTTATTATGCTTGTGTTTTTTTTTTTAGACACTTTCTGACAGCTGTTATTTTGGCAACTTAAGTCATTTTTAGACAATTTTGAAATGAGCTAATGATAATGATGCCTTGTACAAAAAACTGATATTATGTAAAATATCACCCATGTTAAAATTCGTCACTGTGTTTACAGCTTTGTCACAATGTTCCAAGCAACAGAGATTTGTTGGATTTTTTTCTCTTGTTCTGTTCTGGGCTACAGCTCTGCCTTGGAGAGAAGTGTGAGGGATGTCATTTTCTTCAGTGCCTCAACTTACGCTTGGTGAGCTGATTTTATCTGAAGAAACTGCAAGAATATTGCCAACTGCTTTTTTATCTTAATTGATTCTCAATGCTGAAAACACCTTAAAAAGTGTTTCTCTTAAAAAGTCCATTTGGAATACAGTCTTTATCGCAGAGATAAATATGGTAATTCATGATGTCATTATTAAAAAAACTAGCTAATAGTTCAAATGAATGGCATAGATGTAGCGAATAAGCAAAGAAATCTATACTAAAATTCTATTGATTTCCTAAATCTGATTGGTCAGAAAGCGTTGATTAATTTTCTGTAACAGCTAGCTCTGACAACAGCCATGGAAAATTCTAACAAGTTGCTGCATTAACAAATAACACATGACTCTTCCGTGGGCCCACATCTCTCTTAACACCTAGACCTGTATACATACACAGCAGTAGTGTGTTTTTTCTCTCTCTCTCTGTGGAGATGGTTTCTCAGCCAGGAGAAGTGCAAGCTGAGGAAAGCATTGGAACCGACACATGACACAGACAACAAGAGAGCATGTTTCACATCATGCCAACCCACAGACTGTTGCAAGAAGCAATTTCCATCTATTTCTGCATGGCATCTCCTCCAGCAGGGTCACCACAGTGTCTAAGTTGCTGCCAATGAGCGGTGCTGCCAGGGAGCCACTTACACACATACACACACATGTCAGCAGGCGAGATTAATGAGCCCGAAACAGTGCAACCCATTTTGGAGTGTTACAGAGATATGGTACTGATCAATATGGCTTGGCATATCTCCATCTTATTCACAAATCCAATAACTCTCCCAAAATACATAGATGTGTGTAGATTAGAAATAACTAATCTTTATTTTTTTTTTTCCAGAATGAATGGAGAAAAGATAGGGCTGTTTTGTTCGTATGGGGTTTTTATTTTTTAAGTTAATATTATCTACATTATATGTCTGATTTCTTTTACCATTATAAATAAATGTGATCATTAATCTGGTTTTGTATTACTTTAAATCATGTAAATTAATAGTGTTTAAGGCTTTGTGCACTAGATAGAAGACTTCTGCAGGTTTTCTCATCACAACACCAGGCAGAAATTCTGCCACCTACACAAGTCCACATGGGGAAAATGCCTTTGAAATGTTTGATGGAATGTATCATTGAAGATGACAACGTTTAAAAATTGTTTGGAAATGTGTGTTTAATATGCATGATCCAAGCTTTCAAAGGTGGGCACAGACAGGGGAATCCATCATCCCTTTTGAAAATGCAGCACTGGTGCTTGGAGATAAATATTTATTGCAGTCTCCTGTAAAACACAATGCTGCAGTGATACCAATGTTCTGTGTCACATGCTGCAAATTCGCTGAATCAAATGGTGCTTTGTTAAATATTTGTGAAACATGGACTTACTTATAAATGAACTCTGTATCTAGTTATAGATGAAGTCAATGAAGTGTTTACTGTACTTTCATTAAACTTTCATTTACTTTCATTATTTGCATTAAAAAAAAGGTAAACGGAAATTGGACTTGCTGTTATACTCGGTTTTCAAAATATTATCCCTTTTGTGTCAATGGCAGAACAGTGCCATTGTGTTTACTTGTCAGCTTAACATGTGTCCCATCTCTTATCTATTCGGACCTCATTACGTGTCTTGTCTGAGTTGAAAAAGAAGCCTGTTTAAAGAGGGACTCGGTGTTCCATTCTTTGCATTAAACTGTAAGCTCAGGCAGTGTGAGCATGCAATGAGGCTTTTTTGCAAGGAGTGCTGTAGCCAGTTAAGTTAGTTCATTGCCTGTATGTACAGTAGCCAGCACGGCTAGTTCACTCCTGCTGAAATATTGCACATATCTTCTGTGTCTGTGATTGAAGCTGGTGTATAGAGAATGGAGCTGGAGCTGTGTGTGAGGGAGCCAGCCATTACTGAGAAGCTGTCAACTCCAAATGAGAAATTTCATCCTCCAAGAAAGTCTGTTCACGTAAGTGGAAATGTTTTCTGCTTCATCTCAGGTGGGTAGTGCTGCTGCTTTTTTTTTTATGGTAAAGTTGAAACTTTAGTTGGCTGACCTTCAGAGGAGACACATACGGCATCCAACACATTTCACTGAATCTGCTAAAGTTGATTAGATAAAGTATTCTGGGGAAAAAGTATCACTCTGTCCATTTCAGGTGAATTACTCACACACAAACACACACCCACACACACACACACACACACACACAAACACACACATGGCCTATATTTGGTGCACACTGCATATTCTAGTATTACAAATTCTAATAGCAAACAAATCAGCAAATCAGTGGTGTGACCTTTCAGAGAGGTTAGGACTTTTACATTCATTCAATCTTAGACCCATAAAGAAAAACTGAAGGCCTGACCAGTGTACAGTAATAAATGTGAGGTTATGTTATTAATACTATTCAGTAAAGATAGGAAAAATGGCAAACCATAATTTTCCATGTAAAACCAGATTACATATTCAGACTGAAACATCTGAGTTTGAACAAACATCAAATAATCAAATCATGAAATACTTGAACTAGCACTTTCTCCTATGTTTTTTGTGTGTGTACACTAGCTTGTTATGTAGCTGGGCTCAGGCTCAGCCATGATACAATGTTCCTGGAGCAGATATGGTTATGGGCTTTGTTCAGAGTGCTGACAGTAGCAGCTTTTCGTGGATGGAGCTTGAAGTTACACCCTTCTGATCATTAGCTTGAACTTTGACCCACCTACCAATGGTTAAGATACTTACATTCAGAAGTTAAAACAAGGTATACTGGTGATTACTTTGCCAAATGGCCTCTTTAATGACTCTAGCTCACATGTTTTAAAATGTACATAAATGTGACATATGGCTTTGCCAATACACTGATTCCTATCCTGCCATGTTTACTGCAATCAGGAGTACACAATATAGATCTAACTTCAAGCTTGTTTAGCCTGATAAAAGTGATTAACATCTAGTCACAAACATAAATGATTATGTATTAGATTTCAAGTTTCCAAAGGTGACATAAACCTGCCATTTAATCAGGTAGTCTGAACCAACACTGACCTTATGAGAAACAATGTTTTTGTGGACAATTGGATATTAAGACTGTTTTTTAAAGATTCCACTCATTTCTTTTTTCATTTCTTTTTCAGAGTAAAGAGAATAACATTACATTAATCAAAAGTTTCACATTACACAAAACCTTTTATTTTTTCCTTCAAGAAAACAGGCTACGTATGATCAGTAAAATCTAGTTATCTACAGTACATACAAATACTTTAGAGCAGTGGCAGAAAGTTGTGCTTAAGGTTATTATTATCTAGTGTAGAATGGGCTTAAATTTTGTTTAGATCATAAAAACAGTGACATGTTCACTGTTGCATGTAAAGCAGTATGTTTTATACATTATATAATGTTCTATTTGCTATGGTAAATACAATTCTAGTCTGATATATTGTTGAGCTGATGATGTTTCTCAGTTCACAGAAACCACTGATTCTGCTTTCAGAACTTAAAGTGCTGATCCTGCTCCTCTTCCAGCTTGCTAGTTTTCTCAGCCCTTAAGGAATCTATAGCATTTGAAGTATTGCCACCACAGCCCATCACTACCACTGTGCACACACCACAACAGATCAATTCACAGCCACCCTAGAACGCATTTCTGATCTATGGTAGAGGCTGCTTTTCAGAAAGAATCAGAAGGAGAAGCTTAATACTGGTCTGGCATTGTGAAGTTTAATTTTCACTCTGTTGCCCGCTGTCCTTCGCAGACTGTCGAAAGGACATTCATCACTATTGACTGTGTTGGGCAGTGGGTGGCAGAGTGGGTATGCTGTAATGGTTGCTGTGCAACACTGAATCAGTGTGCAGTGTGACTTTAAACAAAATAAGCCATTTGATAGCAGCTTCCCCCAAACACCATTAAACCTCATAACTGTCAACAAATGTGGCAATGCAACAGAAGTAATTTTAGGTTAACAAAAAATCTATTAAAACATACTGTAATTTATCTTTTGGCAAAAAAAAACAACAAAAATACAACATTTTATGAATAAGCACAAAAAAAATCACTATCGACTGAACTCTGTGCCATTTTCTAATGTGTAATGTGTCGCAAACAAAATGTTGACAGTTTTCCAGAACAAGCCCCAACAGGGTGATAAAGACCCTGGCACAAAGTGAGAGCTACATTTCCTGCAGTGTGATTAGGTGTGAAACAGCTGTCATTAATCAGTGGCCATTATACAAAAATAATGACCTCCTATTGACCACAACACTGTGTCATAAATGTCATAACATGAAAGATGAAGCAGTGCATACAGTTTTCTTATGTTCATGATGTTCTCTATTTGTCTTTGCCAGTATGTTGCTACTTCTAAATTAATTATTCCTACTTATATAGATATTTAATCTATTTATATAGATATTTCCTACTTATATATACTTCTATAGATATTTATATATTTTAAAAACTATTTATGTATTTCTTTGCATTTCAGAAAATGTTTTTTGTCTGTGTGATATTTAGTTAAGGACAATTAATCATTGTTGCTTCCCAAAGGTCAGTGAAGTGGTTAAATTCTCTCTCAAATTTACACTGTATAAAAAGTAATTAATCCTCTTTTTAAGAAATGACAGATAGCTAATCACCAAAGTTTGTTCACTTTAGTATGGCAAGTGAGTTGCAGTGGTGCCTCACAGCTCTAGGGTTCCTGTCTGTTTGAGCTCATGTGCTCACAGGATCCGTACAAATTATAACCCATGTTTCAGCTGGGTTCTTAGTTTTTTCCCCAACTCCCCAAAACATTTACATTTACGGCATTTGGCAGGCGCCCTTATCCAGAGCGGCTTACTGTACATTTATCTCATTTATACTCATTTATGCTCAGGGGCCCAGGACTAACAGCTTGGTGGCCCAGGGATTCAAACTCACAAACATCACAGTACATAGACTGCATACATTTAGAATTCTCTAGATACACTTTGGAAAGTTACTGAATGCATGGAGGAATCAGTCATCATGATATAAAAAATTTTAAAATTCATTAAGAAGTTAAGAAACCATCTTGCTTTAACAAGCAAGGTGACATAGGATGTTAATCCTATTATGAGCAATTCATGTACTTCCGAGGCTGTTATACAGCAAAAGAGCCAGTCTTGAGGTGGCACTGTTAAATTAATACTTCCCAAAGTATTCCCAGAGTCATCTTTGAGATGTGCCCTCTGGGAGAAAGGGTACACTTTAACACAGACTTGCTCTAATGCAATCCCAGTCCTCATGTGCAGTTATTTCCCCACCGTGTCTGTATATGCTCAAACAGATTAGAATCTATGCAATGAATTGCACCATAACATTAAGCCCCCATCCTCACTCCTCCCTGGCTGCCATGTAGAATTTGAAGAAGGCAGAGGCGAAAAAAGGTAGAAAAGCAAGACTGAGTAGGCCATTATGGAGCTATGTGTGTATCCTCATGAGGAGGCGGCAGGGTTGAGATGGCCTAAATGAGGGAACCGTCGTAGCCATTCCCGGTGCCTCATTACCTTAATAGGGAGCCATCCGTCCTCTCAAGGTTTCCTGAAAATCTCTTCTGACACGATTGCCTTTCCTTCTCCTCCCTCCTCAGTTGGTGGATGAAGGGCAGAAAAGAAGAAATGGTGATAGCAGGTGTGTGTGTGTGTGTGTGTGTGTGTGTGAGAGAGAGAGAGAGAGAGAGAGAGAGAGAGAGAGATACAGCATGAGAGAAAATGAGAAACAATTGCTGGCTGAGTGGTTGGGTGAATTTCTAGAGAAGATTTAGGCATTTGGTACAATAATAAGGTCTTGATTAGGACTGGATTCGGCCGTCAGCCTCTATGAAGTTCTCTCAGACAGACGGTGCAGTGGCCTCAGCTCAAGTAGCTTGTAAGCCCTGGTTAGGATGTTAGAAATCCAGATACTATAGCAGAGAGCATTAGGGATTGAGTACAGTTATATGGGAGTGAAAGTAAATTGCTCTCAGACAAGTGTTGAGTCAGCTCAGAGTACGTGTTCACATCTACACCATATTCTTCCTAAATCCTTTCAAATCATTTGGGTTTGTCTGCTTAGAGCAATAATTTTGACCAGAGGCTTGTGAAATGAGTGCTCGTTTCATTTGGAAATGCTCTTCAGCTTGTTTTTGTTTTTCACTCTGCAAATGTATTGTGCTAAAATGTCAGTCTGACAGGAAAAACACGACCATGTGGCTATTCTTCCCTGTGAGTCAACTTTCTCAATAACAGCTGTTACCAAACTAGGATGAACAGATATACTGAGCTAATAAATATAGTATACAATCTGTGTATGCACATATTTCAAAAAACTGTTTATAAACAAAGTTGTACATTTGCATGAACTTCAGGTACCATCATATGTTCTCACATTCATATAAATAAGGCAACTATTCACATATGATTTTCCCAAAGTTATCTACACAATTATGTCTCCTGTTTAAAGTACAGTATCAAAACAGTGCCGTACGGTCCTGAGTAAAAAAGTCCTTGCAATCTTTGCGAATAAGCATCTTAAAAGCCAAAATGTTCTTTGTCGTATGTTCTGCAACTCCAACACATCAGTTTTATAGCTTGTGAAGTAAATGTGAAGCTATAGGGCTTCACATTTACTTATTAACAAACAACTAAACTTGGGTGTGAATATGGCTTATGTTTGAAGTACTTAACTCGTATAAGTGATGTACCTTAATAATGTTCAGGGGTGCTCTTGCTTATAGGTAGCCCTAGAATAGATTTTATTTTATTTAGGCCTCTCATAGTAATGCATAGTGTGCATTAAATAAAAATATATAACACGGTGTATACAGTATTTATGAGCTGCTTTGCTTAGTCTTCTTAACCACAGCCTTTAAAAAAAATACATAAAAAAGCTCAACACTGTATCAGTTTATAGTATTGGTCTCAGCTGATTTTTCTCCCAGAGAAAAAGTGTTTATTGTACTAAAATGATGCTGCCTTAATTAACTTTCTGCTTTACTCACAGAGTTTGGGATGTTGCTAGAGAGGCCTAGCAGCAAGTTTAAAGGTGAAACATGCACCAAATTTTAGATTTATTTTTATACATTTTCTCAAAATTTATCGCATTTAGTAAAAAGATCATCATCAGAGCAAGTGAGAAGCTGCTTCATCTATTCGACTGTACAATGTACAGTAGGTTGCCTCTTGTTACCTATAATAGTCCATTACATTAGATGTTGCTATGGAAGGCCAGTGGAAGAAAGGTTTAAAGTGACTGAAAAAAGCATAATAATGAAGTATACGGTGTCTAAGAAATTTCTGTAGATAAAGTGATCATGTATAGGCAACCTAAGAACATTAATGCTTATTTACATTTTCGTCAAGTCCTTGATGTGGAGTCCTTGACAAGTGGACTGAATGTGGCTAACACATAATCCCAGATCTGTAAGCTTCAAAAGACACAAAACAAAAATTATGGAGCAAGACGTAATACCCTGTCTTTATGCACAGGGAATAAAACATTATTTCCATCTAGTCCAGATGTGGTGAATTTTTTGTGTGATATCATGCATTTGTTGTATTCAAAGTATCACAAGCTTTTTCTCCTTTCTGTCCGTGCAGATATTCACTGACGAGCTGACACTAGGGCTTGCTTATACTTTTAATCATAAAATTGTATGGCCTGTGATCAGTCTAGAGTAAGAATGTAAGACTTAAGAGTGGTTCATTTATACCTTTCACACCACCAGATCATCTTAACTGACATTCAGTTCCGAACGAGAAAGCTGTGTCTGATTCTGAAAAATTGAGATAAAGCCGCGTCCAAAGACAGAAATCGAGATAAATATCCTGCATTGATGCAACTGCCGTTTTTGTTGAAACATCCCTGAAGGAGAAAAGTGACTGTAGAATTCATTGGCGCATATGTTGCACCAAAATTACAGCTCTGATATATAGGCACAGCATCATTTCATATGGCAGAGCTCTGAATGGATGAGGTGCAAGCCTTACTTGCTTCTCTGTCACTGAACTGCAGTAGTCAAGGTCATCTGTTGTATTTATATAAAGCTAATAGAATGTAACGTATTTATCAGTGGATTTCACCAGCACACATTTCCCCCTACAGCTGTTAGCCTGATCTGCGGCTTACCAAAGCACAGTAACATAGCTAAGGGGGGGAGAGAATGTTTATAGTTCGAAGAAGACCTTGAAAGCCATTCAGCCGTTTTTCTTTGCTGATACTATCCCATCTCTTCATCCCCAACAGCTCTCTCTATCAAACACTCTTAGAGAGAAATAAAAATGTGAAAATGCCAAGAAAAAGAAGAAGCAGTAACCTAATGGAAAACTGTATGTACCATCAAACTTATGCGTCAATCACAGTGAATGTGTTGATAAAGTGTGTGATTTTACACAGCATGTAGAAATTGGCGTCGTCAATGAAAGGAAGGAGCCATACTCAGTACAGATTTCTCTTTTTTGTGTTACTGTCAAAAAACAGAAAATAATCTCATTTTCACAATATGACACCTTTTTCTTTTACTGGGAAACTGTTTGACAGTCAGTGCAAGCAATTCAAGCAATTACATACACAAAGAAATCAAAATCTTCTTGTTTTTGTATGATATTTCTTGAACACATAATGGCATTAGGTTCTAAAGAAAGATGCACACAAAAGTAAGCTCTGCACATAAATTACACAGATAGCACATTTATTGACTTCAGTAGATGTTTCGATATTTAGAATTCAGCAGAATGGCCACAATCTCTGCATCTGAACATTTCAATGCTGCATTCTCTCCCCTTACAGTGTAGCGGCATCATCAATAGTCATTTAGAGCACAGACGCTTTCCATGGCAGTGGATGCAATGAAGATTCATAGCTGCCGTTTGAAAAAAGGGGGAGTTGGGAAAGAGAATGAGAATTGCACAGATAATCCATGGCTTTTCTCCTAAGCAGCGTGGCCTTGTCTTGCCATCGAGGCGAGAGAAGGAAAGAACCTGAGGGAGGAGGGAGGGAGCTGATGACAAATCTAAGCTAGAGTAAATGGGTGTGAGCTAGAATATGGAGGTGACACATGAGCCAATCCAAGGCCGCCTCACCATTCTGGACGATATATGGAGCCAGCCAATCCCAAAGGCCTTATGTGAATCCATAGCTTTTTTAATTATGCTCTCTGTGGCTGTTTCAATTCCATACACTGACCTACACAAATCCCACCTCCATCCTTTACAGGAAAATAATGATCTTAGCACAATGTGGAACCGCATCTACTATTAACATTTAAAAAATGTTTTAAATTATCCTTTTACCTAAGTAAATCTGTAACTAATATTTAGATCAGTTCAGCGCTGTTGTGATAAATGGGTTGTAATGCATAGGTTTATCATTAGAAAACAGGATTTGAGTTTTATACTATAACTATGTTGCTTCATTTAAATTCAGTTATTTGCATTTATTTATATATTTGTTATAATGCTTTGTATTTTTCATCACAATATTAATTACCCCAGCAATGTGACATTGTGAATTGTGATTAGGTGAATATATATATATATATATATATATATATATATATATATATATATATATATATATATATATATATATATATAGTGTGAGTGTGTGTGTGTGTGTGTGTGTGTGTGTGCACACTTGATGTGAGTTATGTTTGACTTTCAGCAGGTGGTTTATGGTTTGTACTGGGTAAGTGCACCAGACTGTCAGAGTGCTTTATCGTGCAGCCTTTTCCGGAAATGCAAATGCTGCGCCAGAAACTTCCTCATCACTGATCTCCATCATTCGCTTGGAGGCTCAAGGTGAGAGAGGGGAAAGAGAGGCAGGAACAGGCATCTTCAGAGACTGTTCATCATCACATTGATTAACCACTTAGAATCTATCAACAACCACTACACAGCAACTAACAACAACCACTATTTGCAGTCATATGAAATACATTTGTGCATTTTATTTTGGCTTCATTTTAATATTGGTGAATACTCTGTATTATTCAGCCATCCTTTCAGTATTATATAAAGAAAACTACATGGAAAGTAGTCAGTCTCCAAATTTATATTAAAACCAGGTCTATATTTATATAAATTCAATAAATATATATTATATAATTCTACATTATAAAATAATCCTATGCATACAAGTATATAACTTAGATATAAAATTCTATATTAGATATAAAACAGATAGCTAATCGGTTGTGTATGGCCAATTGCAGCAGCAACAAAAACAGCAACAACAACAACAACAACAACAACCACAATCATCATCTCACTAATTTTTAGGATCCGCCTTTATTCTTCATCATCCTTATAAGGGTGACAGTGGATCACTAGTCATGAGGGTACCATAAAATTTACCATGAACACAGAGTCACACATTCATAACATGACAGAACATAACAGAATGGACCAAAGTGTAATGTTCCATCCCATTGGCAGGCCATTCGGAGTTTAAACCAAGAAGCACCCAGGATCTAGTTCTAGACCTCTCCCTCCATCTTCACTTTATTTCTACACCTTTTTTAGCACTATGACTTTAACTCTGGATTTGCACAGCACAGTGCCACTTTATACCACACCATACTGCACATGGACACTTTAAGGACAATCACTAAATCATTTAAATTTGTACTGCCAATATCTACCATGCACATTTATGTATATACACATATATGTATTTATCTACCTCCTTTTGATTTTATTTTTATCCTTAATTCCATTCCTTTTCATGCTTGAATACCGGACAGACGTAAAAAGCATTTCACTGCATGTCGTACTCTGTATGTATGTGTATGTGACAAATAAAATTTGATTTGATTTGATTTGAATGTTCCTTACAGAACAGGTGAGAGAAACTATTATGTTATTCTTGATATAAACAAACAGAAAAACTTTTTGTACCTGGATAAATGACGGCATTCTTGTGACATGCAGGTTTATGGTGAACACAGATTGAGGCTGATGGTTTCCCTTGCTATCTTGATAGTGTGTTGTAATTTACTGTTTTAATGTGAGGAAGTTACACTGTGCCAGATGATAATGGCTGATATGGAGATGCTTTCTGTAGTAGAAGTTGAAGGATGTGTGTAGGCAGTATAAGCTTGCCAAATGATGACAGAGGCACATAATTGCTGAGCCTTATTAATGGAAGATGTATGCATGTCCCACTTGAGACAGTAGGCTAGTGTTGTGCTTTCATATTTGAAGATTAAAATATCTCTTAAAGCATTTTCAATTAATTATTATTATTTGTTATATACTTTTATTAATTTTATTTTTTAGCATTAAACAAACAAACTGGCACATTTAAATGACATTCATCAGAGACAAATATTGTACATGGGTTTGTTTTCAGGTATTTAATGATGCTTTTATAAATCACTCTGTATAAGAGCCCACAACCGTTCATAATCCCTATTACTGTGTCTAATAGCAGGTCTGGGCTTGTGAATCACACTGCATCAAATTAAAGTTAGCTAAATTAGATGAAAGCATGCCTTTTTGGGATGTTACCCTTACCACAATAATACCAACAGTTAAGTTAATCTGAGTGTACAGAGTTTTCTTTTCAGTGGTTAATTTTGTGCTTCCTAGTAAATGCACCAGATTAGTAAATGCTATTTTCACCTGTATGTGAAACTAACAGTGCTAGTCACCATGCTGCTGTACGTTATAACATGAAATAGGTTATTTGCTGTGTAGACCATGTTCTCCAAAATGAAACATGAATATTATATTTTGTAGTTAAAAAACATATGTGTGCTGTGTCACTTTGATTATTATAACTAGTAATAGACAAGGTATAAAAAGCCATAGCTAGCTGTCATAAAACAGCTTCCACCTCTTTGCATACATGAGCTCACAGATGCACACGATCTGTCAGTGTCACTCTGATTGACTGGGGAAAAATTAATGCCTCCCTTCTTATGCTGACAACATGCCAGTTTTGCTCGCTTGGACTCTCAGCTTTGTATGTGTGTGGCATTTTTGTAATTTAAACTAGTAATTCACCAACATTAAAGGAACTCTCAAATAAAGAAACATTCAGGCAATCCCATATGGGGTTTCAACTCCAAGGTTAAAAACCTACAGTGAGTAGAGCAAGGAAAGGAGAACACAACCTTTCTAATAATGGGTGATCAACATGCAGGTATCTAGGCATGCTTACCTGTTAATGTGTTTCTTGGATCAGTTCTGGTTAAGTTTGAGCACAAGTCTATCAAATCTACCACATTTTTTTCCAGCACAAAAACAAGGCTGTTTGTTTAGATATTTTTCAGCTATTCTTTATATATATCTTTATATAGATATAGTGTATTTAATGTATTTTTTTTAGCTAATCTGCCAGAAACTAGTTTGCAGGGCATGCTGCTAAAATCTGATATCAGAACCATTAACAGAATCTATAGCATGTCAAAATTTACAGAATACCTTAAAAATTATTTTAGACTGACCTTTCATAGTTTAGTAAATTCTAAATTATCTTTGAACATAGTGTGTTATTTAAAGTATATTCAGCATCATTTCCAAAACTGCTAGTCTTTCTTCAAAATCCTTAAATACCCACAAAATAACATTACCAAGCAAGGTTAAGTGTTGTTTTTCTATTAAGTCCTTTCAGGAGCGTTGGGGTATCAATCGATGACCTGCTTGCCTTCACAGATTATAGTGATTTGCTGAGTCTGCAAATCATCTCCTGAAATATCAGGAGAGTCTGACCTTTCTTGTGGTTCAAGTAATGGTGCTAGCCTACACCAAGAACATGTTTAATCCTCATTACAATGTGGCTGTCTCTACGTATCTATGTGCTCATATGAAGATTTGCTAGCAACCTGAATTCGTTGATTTCTTTGCTTTGAAGATTCCTTTATGGTCTTCACTTAAATAGCACAAGAATATTGATAAAAAATACCAGTAATTCCTTTTTCTTGAGTGTGAATGTTGATTTATAGCTTTCAACATTTTTGCACTTCATAAACAGTTTGCTTTTTTGTCATGTGATTACCTTTTAATATAAACCTTTTTACCTCAGATAATTGCCTAGTGAGACATTTGTACTAGGAATTTCTAAACATTTATTCATTCATTCATTCATCTTCTACCACTTATCCGAACTACCTCGGGTCACGGGAAGCCTGTGCCTATCTCAGGCGTCATTGGGCATCAAGGCAGGATACACCCTGGACGGAATGCCAACCCATCGCAGGGCGCACACACACTCTCATTCACTCACACAATCACACACTAGGGACAATTTTCCAGAGATGCCAATCAACCTACCATGCATGTCTTTGGACCGGGGGAGGAAACCGGAGTACCTGGAGGAAACCCCCGAGGCACGGGGAGAACATGCAAACTCCACACACACATGGCGGAGGCGGGAATCGAACCCCCAACCCTGCAGGTGTGAGGCGAACGTGCTAACCACTAAGCCACCGTGCCCCCCTAAACATTTATTGTTCTCAGTAATTTATTGTAATAAATTTGATATTTTACTGTAATTGTAGACTTAAAGTGTGGACTAATAAGCAAGCCAACAGGAGGTAATGTTACAAAGCTATAATGACTTTATTGTCCACATTATATTTAACTTAATGTGCCTAATTGTATTGCTTGGTTAATAGCTAATATTTCAGGAAATGAAACTCATGTAGTTACAGTTTATTGTTGCTTGGTGGCATGGAATAAGGGCTGTCACAGATGATACTGTACTGGGGGCACAGATTGGTATGTTTGTAGTGAATGTAATGTATGTGCATACAAATAAACTGAACATTAGGCATTTTTAAGATTTAAAATATTTAAGAGCACAAAGGTTTGGCAAGTGTGTGCTATTACAGTGCTATCGTACACTGAACATTCAGTTAAGTTAACTTAGCAAGCTGTTGTTCCAGATCTGTTTAGATTTAGTGGTAAAATTGTTGTAAATGTTGGTAGAAGCTTTGGATGCTATCTAGTGAAAGCTTAAATGTTAAATGCATTTTGGGTATCTGTTGTTGATTTGAACAGATTTGATTTGTGTTGATTTGTGACTGTTTCAGGAATGGAGGTATGAGTGAACAGGGAAACAGGTGTATATATGGCAATGTTTGAGGAACCTAGACATGACAAATAGACAAATGTGTCTATGAGTTCAATCCTTAAAATGGACATTACAATTAAATAAGCAAATAAAAATAATATATACTTCACAGCAGAGCAGCCAGCAGTGGATAACTGATAGCATTGTTTCTTACTATTGACAAATCAATCTCTATGATCAATATCACTACAATTTCTTTGCGCTGCTAAATCTTTGTTTATATTTGCCATTTTATTCCACTGGCAAAAGTATTTCCCCATTCATTTCATACAAACATGCCTCCCTTATTCGTCATAGCATGCTCCTTGTTTATTTATCCTGCAAAGTGTGTGTGATTGTGGCCTGTATGCAAAAAAGCATTCATTGACTCTCACTGAATCTGAATGGACATTTTCACGTACGCTGCTCTAACCACAGAAAACAATTTGCAGTAAGTGAAGAACAGCACAATACTGCAGTGAGATATTTGATATTTTGATAGTCTAAAATATTGAATTTTACCAAGTATGATGAGTAATATATACACATTGGTAAGCATTGTTAGGGAAGGCTATGCTTTCCATTTAGTCTTTAAAACGATCATGTGTGCTATTCAAGCAAACAAACATTTACACTGAATAATAAAAATAAACTAAGTGGGATAGAGTTTTATTCTGTATATTGTATATTTATATAACTTGGTAGTTATATTTTGTTTTTGAACTACATGTATATGTCTAAATGTCTTATACAGTACACACACTCTTTAATACTAACAGTAATCCATCAGAGAATTTTTTTAGCATTTATTAAAATCTGATTAGATGTTTTTGACAGATTTTGCTCAGTGGGAATAAAATCATGTTAGTGAGATCTCACTTAGGCACTCACGGACACGAGCTGGTTTGGGAGCATGTTGAATCTGTACTTAGCTCCACAGACCAGATGAGTATAGCCAAAAATACAGGGGACTTATAAAAACTGCTTCTGTTCTGATGCCTGAAGCTTAATAATTTTTTGATGGTTCAAGCTGCTGAGATAAAGAAAGTGCAGACATTTAAGTATGGGGTTTCCAACAAGTTGCTTTTCTCCTACTGTATAACTACTATTCTCCATATGGGCTTGGTCTTATTCTATATTATTAATAAAGGACGTACATGCTAAATTCCATCTCAATCATTCCATTAAGTGGATTGTTCTATTCATGCAGCAAAAGGCCTTTCACTTTGTTGCCTATTCAGCTAACTCTCCTTTTCTGTCGGCTGGAAGGAGCCTAATGCCAATGATTTTTAAATCCAGCTGCCTGGCAGCTGTCACATTCTACCAGCAGGGTGTTCTGGTGGTAAAGACCTCTGTCAGTTGAGCAGAGTCCAAATTAATGTGCATATTGGAAAATAAGCCACTTTCGAGTACATAAATGTTTGGGAGATAAGACTCTACAGTAATGTTTTGTCTTTTATCTTTGGTGCTAAAACAGTCTATCAAGCGTGCTCACTTGTAGCTACAGAGCTTTAAAGCCACAGCTAATATAGTGCTAATCATGAAGATTTAATGGTTTTAATCAAGTACAAATGGAGTCATTAGAAGCCATTTGAGAATGGCAGAGACAATATGACAGTGGTGTAGAGATAAGCAGGAGAAGAGGAAGGCTGGATTTTATCATTTGACAAAATAATATTTGGAGATGCTGCATTTTTATGATAATTTCTAACTTAAAAATTTGAATGCCTATTTGCTTAGCTGTGGCTTTAAACCTTCTGTATCTATAAGTGAGCAGAACTTGATGGGCTGTTTTTTACCATGAAAGATAAAAGACAAAATGATTGATAATAAACTATAAACCACCATCTTCCAAAAAGGTGAATACATACACTTTTCTGGCAGATGGGCTGAACAATTTTTACACTCACTTCGTGGCTACAGCTAAAAGCCCTAGCAGTGCTAGCAGTGCTAGCAGCGCTAAGAGGGCTAATGGCAGCATGCATGCGGAGAGTGTCAGAGCAGGACCCGCTTTCATCATATTGGAGCATGATGTGAGGAAAGCTTTCAGGAGAGTGAACACCAGGAAGGCAGCAGCACCAGATGGCATCTCAAGTCAGGTCCTTAGAGCCTGCACTGACCAGCTAGCACCGGTGTTCAAGAAGACATTCAACCTCTCCCTGGAACAGTCAGTAATCCCAGTCAAGCCTAGTAATCAAACAGTCCATTATCCTTCCTGTAACAAACCACAGCCAGCTGACCTCCAAGACTATTGCCCTGTAGCCCTGACCTCCGTTGTTATGAAATGATTTATAAGACTGGTCAGAGATTTCATAACCTCTTTGTTACCTGACACCTGGACCCATTACGATTTTCAAACCATCCCAATCACACTACTGAGAATGCCATCACACTCCTCCTACACACAGACATGAGCCATCTGGACACAAGGAACTACAGTTCAGCATTTAACATTATAATTCCACCCAAACTCACCACCATATTGGACTCCATCCCTGTATCAGTAGACATTGTGAGAGGCAGGCCACATGTAGGCAGACATGTGGGCACACATGAGCAGACGTGTCTCATCCTCCCTCACCCTCAGCAATTTAGCCCCCCAGGGATGTGTCCTGAGTTCCTTATTCCTTATGGCACACTTATTACTGTGTCGCCTCTTCCAACTCCCCCACTATTGTCAGGCTTGCTGATGACAATGTTGTGGTGCACATGGTTTCAGATAATGGTGAGAAGGCCTACCTGGAGGAGATTACGTAAATGCCTGGAAAACTGGTGCCAGGAGAACAACCTACTCCTGAACGTCAGCAGGATAAAGGATTTAACAGTGGACTTCTTCATGAAGCAAGGGAGGAGCTACCAGTCTCTTAGGATGGAAGGTTTTACTGTCATTGATACCTTGTTATTCACATCATGGCACCTGTCACGGTATTGTCACATCAACACCCTGGTCTGGAAGATCTGTCAGTATCTTTACCACATTAAACAATTAAGAGACTTTAAACTGCTCTCTAAGGTAAGGAATTTTCAAGAAATTACATACCGTCGCCGTCAGGCGGAATCCTCGTATCTCCAAAACCATTATTTTTCAGGAAATTAAAAAAACGCCGTAATTGTATCGTTAAAGTTATTATACCTTATATTGCCATCATATACTGTTGTGTTCCAACATTAACACAACATTTTCCCAAAGTCACGTTTTATAGGAGATACAAGCTTTATGACTTGGGAGCAGGGAGATACGAGATTATGCTGTCATTGATAAGAACGGTACGGACACAGACGTCGCTGCTGCCAGCAGTGTTCAATAAAGTCTGCGGTCACGTTGAGCCTTTTGACAAGAGAAAAGGCTTCAATAGTTAACCAAAGCTAAAGACTGTAGTTACATACATCTTCCTAAACTCTATTTTAAAGGTTTAAGAGCTACTGTATAAGTGATGCAATACAAAACACAATAAGCTGATTAGGCTGTCTAATAGGTGGAAATTAGTCTAATCTGCTCGCAAACTTTCCTTCGTGGCTTACGGGTTTCTTTCTGCACAGAAGCATTGCAACTATCGATTTTTAACAAAACAGACCTACTCAAATGTATCTAACCTAATTATTTTCACTTGTTAGTGTCCAAAAAACAGTGTTTTACATGCACAGTGCCAAGAGAGGCATTGTCTATAAGTAGGCTGACTTAAAGCCAGTAAAATAATAATAAAAACAATAATTTCATAGTGGTATCCAAAACATTCAATTTAATTCAAATATTATATTATAAAAAAACATTTAAAACGTCAATGAACATGTATAATAAGCAGTAATAAATAGATATTTAAAATACATCAATAACACAGATAAACATCGATAAAATCATAGTTAAAGGGATATTGCACCCAA
Source organism: Tachysurus vachellii (assembly GCF_030014155.1). NCBI lineage: Eukaryota > Metazoa > Chordata > Actinopteri > Siluriformes > Bagridae > Tachysurus > Tachysurus vachellii. The sequence goes on from NC_083473.1 coordinate 12,542,822, forward strand.
AAAATAAAATTAATAAAGTTCAAATTATCGTTTCACTACGTTATACGGCATGTTTACGTATAATAACGAGGCAAAAAGCCAGCCAGCTTGCTTAAAGTGATGAGCATGACGGTTGAACATAACGGTTTGCCTTGACATTGTAAGATACAATCCTATCTTATCTGCAGTGCACAGGGTTTAGTCTTGCGCTAAATTCCTGTCCTCAGACGAGCACCAGAACTAGCGGGGGTCAAGATTTTTTTTTCTTTGAGCCCCACGAAAATCACTTTAGATATCACTTTAAGACGTGTTAATTCGTTGCGACTCTTAATCTTGAGGAGAAATATGCCGTGCAGCTCTCCCGCGGAGTGAAGAAGAGGTGGAGTTACGAGATTTCTCAGACAGTTGAAGTGTCCAATGGAGTTAAGAGATTTGCGTTCAAGCTATTTTCAAGACTTTAGATTGGTTAATAACTTGTAAAAATAACAGACCCACATGGGGACTGACCAATAGTATGATATATGAAAAAATATGAAATTGACCAAATTTGGACATACGAGGTTTCTTCCCGACAGCGATGATATGCATCATCAAAAGCTTCTTGACGGGAAGCATCATACAGTAGCCTGGTTTGGGAACAGTACTAAGCAGGATAGGTGACACAGAGGGTGGTGTGATCAAGTGATCTGCACTGAGCTTCCTGTTCTGTAGTCTATCTACAATAAGCGGTGCTGGACCAATGCCAAATAATCCTCAGCCATCCAAACAACGGACTTCTCTTACTTGCAGACAGGGAAATGGTTCAACTCCCTTAAAGCAAACAGAGAGAATGGAGCTTCTTCCCACAGGTTATTTGAACACCACCCACTACCTCACAGATTTTTCAATTCCTTATATCATATTTTCTAAATATTTTTTTTTTCTTCCCTGTATAGTAGTATATTCTGGTTTATGCAAATTTTTATTTTTATTCTGTTTTTATGTCACAGACAGTTGATAAATGCATTTCACTGCATGTGATTCTGCGTATCAAAAAAAATCTGTAATAACATTATTACTTCCATAATAAATTAAATTAAAGATTAATTTTATTAACTATTAAAGTTAATTGATCAATGTAGGTAATTAGTTTAATGGTTATCCTGGATTCTTTTCATCCCACAGCAGTTCCAATATTCTATTGTGGTGGTCATCAGGTAAACTGATTCTCCAGGCAATGGTGAGTTCCACCTTTGCCCGATCTGATTTAACTGTGGAGAATGTGTTCAGTAGCCCTAAGCAAGAACGTGTGTGTCACTTTCCTTTTTTATCAATTCTCCAGCTTCCTTGGGTGAGGGAGAATGATGGAATAAGTCTGATAAGAATGGTAGATGTGTGTGTATGTGTGTGTGTGCGGTCAAGTATATGCACATAAGCATAAAACCAGTTGTCTGTCTAAAAAAGATATTTTTATCATATTTGGCATCTACGTCGGTTATGGCACTGACATTCTCTCTCTCTCTCTCTCTCTCTCTCTCTCTCTCTCACTCACACACACACACACACACACACACACACACACACACACACACACTTTTTTCTTCTCTGCCTGTATGCCTGTCCTTTTCTTTTTGTGCTTTAAATTCAGGAATGATAAAGTGCTAGAGGGTTTAGTACTGCAGACTGTAGCATTGTACCTCATCTAACATGCTTGATTTATCTAATCAGCTCATTACAGAAATCCTCGAAGCCTGAATTAAGTCTGTTAGATCAGTGGAAAACACAACTCTTTAGGGCTGTAGACTTCCAGGATCTGAGTTTAACCTCCAGTTTAATGTCATGACAATTGGTATTAGAAGAGGGATTTTATATTTAACTAGATTGTGCTTGCAAAATTTTAGAAATAAAACACCATAGGTACAAATTCAATGTTTTGAATGGCTTATCTAATGCCAAAGTTCGGTCATGACTTACACAACCTTCAAGTTCTCCAGTTGTTAACACTATGCAAAAGAGAATTTATGGTGAATTAAAAATGTAGTGGCTAAATATGTGGACCCACCTCTTCCCTCCTAACACACACACACACACACACACACACACACACACACACACACACACACACACACACACACACACACACACACACGCACACACATTGATTTTTATTGATTTATTGATTTTTACACATTGATTTATATGTCTTGACCTATCTGTTGGAACTCTGCCAGGGACGGCACTGCCTTGTTTAGATCGGTTCTGAAGAACAAATGAGCGAAGACCAATTGTCAAATTTTGAAAATTTACTTTACTAAGGTTTATTTACTATGAATTAAACTTTATTACTTTATCACAACATGTGCTGATCATAAGTGGTGTGTTATGTGAGATTTTTAATAAATGCATTATTAGTTGTGATAATGTGCAGTTGCTTTGTTAGTTATTTATGTACATTATTGATCTGAAGCAATGAAAAGCACTGAGCAAATTCTTAGGGACAAATCTGCATGCCATTTTCTGAATTGAGATCATTTCATGTCTTTATGGCATTTCAATCAGATGTAATGTCTTTTAACACTATATTACCTATTTATTTTTTGAAAGAATTTATAGTGAAATGTATATAAAACTATAATATGGCCCTGCATATTATGACTATGCCACATCGAAGTTACAGCTAGAGCATTTTCCAATTATGCACTAACATGAGATGAATGTTGATGATTAATTCATTCACACTTATTTGCATAACATGAACATTTAATCATTTATAACAATTAAAATGCATTTATTAGTCATAAAAACACGTCCTTAATTATGAATTATGACTTGCTGATGAAGTCGAATTCATGAATAAACCATTTAAAAGTATCTAATTGAGCTTTACCAAAAGAACAAAGAACAAGACCTTAGTTACCTTTTAATACATGTTCCTTACATAAAGTCTTACTGATGTAGTAACAGACCAGAAGCTGGAACAGCGGCACCTCTCACCCGTGCATTTCTGACCCTGGCTTTATCGTTTTTCTTCCTTTGGACTAGCTGACAGTGAGAAGCAGTGTTAGGTTCAGCAACACAAGTTTCATGAAAACAAAATGTCTTGCTGAAATGTATGATTTAGGTATAAATACACTAATCAATCAATGCCAATTATAAATACCTAACATACCTAATATGGCACTATTCATTAATTATTAACATTGTCCCTTTAAAGTCAATGAAAATGTAATTTAAAAAGTATTTTCAACACATTAATCAGCCACACTGCTCAAAGACCATTATTAATAGATAAAATTATTTATAATACACTTACTTCAAGTGAGTGAATGCTCAGTTAGCTTATTAATTAAAATGTGTGCATGTTTTCTTTAGAAGAGATTGCTAAATACATAAATAAATAAATAAATAAATAAATAAATAAATAAATAAACCATAAAAAGTCCATAAATATAGTCCAAAATTATTGGATGTGTTGGATAAGATAGACAGTTAGTGAAGGTGTAAGACATTGTTAAATCTTACCAAGTTTGTATTATTTTTTGTGAACATTGCAGGACTATATGCATATATTACAATAGAATATACAGCATAGACTCCTATTTAATGTTTATTACATGTATTGCCATTTGCTTGTTAATATATAATATACATTGTTAATGTGCATTTGACAGCAAAGACAAAAAATCTGTTTCTTTAGTCCACTTTTTCTATCCCTCAGTTATTGTTTTTGGGTTTAAATGTGAGTGAGCTTGTCTGTGTGTGTGTGTGTGTGTGTGTGTGTGTGTGTGTGTGTGTGTGTGTGTGTGTGTGTGTGTGTGTGTGTGTGTAAAGGCTGTGAGTTTGATGCTTTTATCTTGAGAATAGATTATCTAAAAAAATCAACTTAAGAAGTATGAGTAACTTTTTTCCATGTAACTTTCAAACTTTTCAACAATCCATAGAGGAAACAACTTTTGTTCTCAATTGTATGAACTTGCATTGACACCAAAATCAACACACATCTGTATGAGAAGTAAAAACAAGATACTCTTTTGGAAACACACACATGCACATACAGTCCTGCACACTGCAATGGCCCTGTGATTCTTCTTTTCAGTTGGCTTAAAGTCATTAAAAAGCTGCAATTTTTGTGAGCCTTTTATCGACACCCCCCTTTTACACTGGTGAGCTTTTAATGTAAAATAAGAGAAAATTATAAATATTACTCTGGCTCAGTTTTATAATACAACTAAGCCTTCACATTTTTCTATAAAGGTACATTTGCAGTTCAATGGCCTTAATTAGGATATTGATTATATGCTCCCAGGCATTCATACTGTATAAGATGTTTCATTGTCTTTAAATGTATGGCTCCAGGAATCAAATTATGAGCCTTATCTCCTACACTCATATAAATCTAAACTACAGTCACTGTCCATTAAAGTGCTCTAAGCTTGTCTTTTCGTTTAGACAGGTGAAGTGATTACCTGTCAGGACTAGAAACATAGAGCAAAATAGTATTATTGGTTATACTCAACTGGGCTCATATGAAGTTCATGTCCATAGCAAACATTCATTAATCGGCATGAGAAATATGAGTGGAGCGGCTTCATATAGCTTCTAAAGCTGTGGGTGACTGATTTATTGATTGTGGGTGGTAGATATCCACTCTGCCACATCCATGCACGTTGTAATGTTATTGCTAGTCATTAATCAGGGGTGACAGAAACAAACTGCACCAAAGCACCGTTTACACACGAGTCAAGTCAGCGATAGAGAAATGGAGAATGACAAAAATAGATGGAAAAGAATGAAGGAGAAGAGCAGAAGACATGGGTCAGAAAGAAAAGGAAGTGCAGTCGTAGGGCAGTGGTCTGGCTATGATAAAGTGCTTCTGTCTGGAAGCTGAAAGGAAAATCAAAGCCTGGAAATGTAACAACTTTTTCTTTGTGCCTCGCTTAGAGGGGTGGCTTTGCAGAAGTAGCGTACAAAGAGGGTTTTTACTACCTTTCACCGTAAGAGACTATGTAGGATGAGATGATGAAACAAGTGCATTGATCTTTGCTCTGTGCAGCGAGATGAGGCTTCCTTCAGATTCAGGCATTTCTGATAATTCTTGCATAGTAGTTTGAGACATAGGAGAACTATCTGACCCCCTTCCCACAGTGGAAAAGATCAAACACATGTAAATAAAGATGCGCTAGTTCTTATTTATATGTCTCTAGTTACAGCTTTATAAATGTATTCATTCCAGAAATTGCTGCAGTTTTAACAGACAGAGGAAAACATACTTTAAATATTTATATGGCTAAAGGAGCACTATGTCTATCCTCCAAACTTATTTTTCAGCAAACGATGGATGAAAAGAAAAATGATTTCTCTGGGAGCAAATGTTACTGCAGTTTTCCCAGAATGCAAATTTTCATGATATCTCACGTACATCATCCTTTTCTGTATGTCAGCTTTCATTTTTTTATCCATTCAGCTGTTGTGTGTGAGTGGGAACATGGAGGTGTTTACATAACTACTAGACTTTAATGAAATATACATTATTTATCTGGAGCATTAATGGTGATGAGTTTCACACACAGATTTACATTTTAATGTTAGTGAATCCTAGTGAAAATTCTTTGAATTTTAAGGTAAGGAATCTTCAAAGAAAAGTTTCTAAAATTTGATTAAGTGTGAGAAAAAAGTGTTAATGTCTGAATCTTTATAACAGATAATTATATTCACTGAATAATGATTTATGTAGTGTGAGGCATAAGCAAAACTCTTAATTTTGAAGTTTGTATCAGATAGCTATCGTGCGTTTATGTATAGTTACTGTGTGTTACTGTATAGAAACACTATAGCTACTGTATTGTCCGTTTATGTATAGTTACTGTTGGTTCTGAGGTTATGTAAGTCTTGTACTGCAGTGCAAAAGCAGCAGATTAGAGGGGGAGGGAAGAAGAGACGGAACTCTTGAAGGATGTGTAATTAATTTAATGACATGCTGACTGAGCGTTCCATGTTCTGACCTGAGTTCAAGTTGTTCTTGATCTCCTTGGCTGAAGCATAAATGCACTTGTCAATCAATGCCCAACACTGTGACCTGAGAGGTGGCCCCATCATGTCATTCAGAGATCCTGTGCACCAGGCAGAGTCTAGCACAGCCATTCAACAACCAGTGAGGTAGAAGAGGGTGCGAAAAATGCACGTCTAGCACAACGGATCAGCGGCGAGGGAGCAGGTGTGCACTATATAGAACGACAGCCTCTGCTGCTTTGGTGAAAATTAAACCTTTGTAATGTTACATTTTGTTACACAGGCACTCCATCAAAACAGAAAGCCTAAATGTTGTCCTGGAACACACACAATTGCCAACAAATTCCACACTCTGCAAACTTTTCTAGAAAAAGAACTTATTTACCAAAATGATTTTATAAATAGTGTTCTTGCTTAAAATGTAATCTGCTTCAAATTCTTCTTATTCTTATTATTTATTTAACTCTTTCATTATTGTCATGGTGGATACATAGAATATCCTGGGAGCACTGAGCATGAGGTGGGAATGCAGCCTGAATGGGATCCCCATCCATCGCATGTCACCATACGCACACTCGTTTATACCAGGTGACAATTTAATGTAGCCAGTCTTTTTTTGGGATTTGGGAGGAAACTGGAGAGGCAAAAATTCCACATAGACATGAGGGAAAAACATCACAAAAAAAGACGTCTTGAAAATGAACTATATACCCGGGAGCTATGAGGTGACAATGATGCCAGCTGCACCTCTGTGCTTTCTTCTTCTAGGGGGTCATTCAGTTCAGAGAAACAGAATGATGGAGAAACACTGCAACATGGAATATGAATAAGGAATATGAAGAACAGAACAGAAGGGGGTGTGTACAAGAGTGTGACATTTGTGACATTGTTGTAAATATTATTAGCACCTGACTCAAGGGCGAGAGGATGAAATTTGGTGGACTTGATATCAAGCTAGATGATTTATTGTAGAATAATGTTGCTAGAATCAGTTCAGCAAATCATCTGCTATATGAGTTATCTCTACATGGTCTGATTTGTCACATCCTCTTAATGAAATTAGAAGCCTAAGCCTTAATAGCAAAGACTCAGTGAAACAGATAGCGCTATGAAGAACAAAAAAACCTCTGCTTCTGCTATACAGTACAGCAACTAAGAAAAAAAGCCTTTGTTCAACTATTACAGATCCCCATTGTGGCAACCTGATGCAAGCTGTAATCATAAGTGAAAGTCTCAAGCTTCACTTTTAGTCCTGACATTGTTATGGCAGCTGTGCCACCTCCGGTTATCCCCTAACACATTAGTGATCTTACTTTAGTACAAAAGACCTGCCAATGGCCCTATTGGACAATAAGAACAGATGGATGTTAGACAGAATATACAGTAACATAATTCAAGCTCAACTTGTCAGAAAGAATCTGAACAGTATAATATACACTGTGGTCCTTTATTCAGATATCATATTTCACTATAAACAATGAAAGTCAAGACATTTCTGATAAATAGGCTGGTTTCCCAATGAACAGTTTGAGGCTCCTTAAGGAAAATACAAAGAATTTGTACAGTACCTTAGACAAACTGCTGCCTTATGATTAATTAATGCAATTTGCATTTTTAATTTGTAATAGTTTCCACTTAATACCCAACCCAACAATGGACAGTCTCTATATGAAACTGATTATACTTTAGCACACAGCAACATGAAAATATTCAGCATAATGTTTAATAAGCTAGCGATGTAGCTCAGTGTTTGTAGCATGAAAAGCAGTCTTAAAAAAAAAAAAAAGAAAGTTTGTAGAAAAGATTAGATGAAAAATGTGATCTTATGAAGCATGTAGCAAGAGGAAAAATCATTATTTTGATAATTGAACGCTGCAAACCATGAAATAAACAAAGCACACTGAAGAACTGCAAAAAGCCTTTGAAAATCTATAATGCCTGACAGGCTTTTTGAAAGTGGTCATGGGTACATGGAAATCTCTCGCTCCATCTTTTGTGAAGGTTATGTAACTGCCGATATTTTTTCTTCTACAGGAACTGTGCTTACACTTGTACTGATCAAACGTGAAAGGATTTCTCTGAAGCTTTCGTGTGCTGTATGCATCAGAGCTTACCGCACGTATGACTAAAGGGCAATGTTTACTCTGATATCCAATAAATTGGAACTTATCAGACAGCTCTAGCATCTCTGAGTTAACTGATCCATGAACATGTGCACTACATGTCAAATATTATTAAAAAAAAAGACAGACTGCTGACTCCATGACAACTTATTCCACGCAAGTGGTGATGGTTATAGGCACTTTTCTAGTCACAAATGGACACTGCATTAACACAATCTAAAAATGGATGAAGCTGTTGCAACTGGTGGTTAAATAGGAGGAAAGTGTGAGGAAAGCTGTATCAGCTGTGTAAAGGGTTGTTTGACTTTGGATATTTTATTCAATTGTACATTTTTCTATGCAGATTGTGAATTTGAATCTTGATGATACCACTGCATTCTGTGGCTGGAAGCCAAGAGAGCAAAATTGGACATGCTCCCTAGCTGGAAGGGATCCCATTGCTCTCTCTCTCTCTCTCTCTCTCTCTCTCTCTCTCTCTCTCTCTCTCTCTCTCGTGCATGTCAAGTTAGCCTTTACCTCATACTGGTTGGTAGATATCATATGATGGGGAAAGTTAGATGTGAATTCGTCGGTGACCAAACTAAGGAGAAAATGAAGAAAATCCTCATCACAAATTCAGACACATCATAAAAATCAAGCCATCAGAATTAGGATCCAGAGTGACACAAAATGTCTGATGCTTTTTTCTTATTTTCATGTGGGTGGGTAATTAATGGGAGAAAGAAAAACAAACTTGATTGACATGGGAGCTTATTGTACAGTGCGTGGTTCATTGCTCACAAAGCATTTTATTCATTTACTTTCACAAAATGCTTATATTTTGGGTAACAGATATTTCAAAATCACTTGAGCGCTTGCAAACATAATTAACTGTTGTAGCATGCAGGATTAGCTAGGATTCATTCAGGAGTGGGCAGTAGTGGAGTTAATAAAAACCTTTAATTTAGATCTTGAATCCGTCTTCAATTCTTAATGTTGTGGGCTGTGAGCCTCTGACACAATACTGGCTCCTGGTAGCCAGTTTCAGATTTACCTAAAGTGACTCATTATGCAGAAGAAGACATTTTTAGTGTTAATCTCTTCAGGGACCTAGGCCACTCCTACTGTAGGTTCAAAAACGCACTAGAAATTGGGTAGTAAGATTTTGATACAGTGGAATTGACCATAGGAAAGATTTGGGAATAAAGCAGACCCCTCCTGTAAACACACTGATCAGAGAACTCTCTGCGTTCTTTAAACAACAAAAAAAAAAGTGTAAAGGACTTTGCTCAAGTATTCGTGCACTGCTCAGGTAATTACAGCATCTGTTAAGGGGTTTGCCGATTGTTTTTCATCTCCACATGGCCACCACTCCAGAAAACCAATTACCTTGGGGGAGCACTGCATCGCTCTCTGTGCTTGGCTTCTATTTTATGCCGTTTTCCAAAGAAGCCAGTTGAATTCTTTGTTTGAATGCTGTGAATTATTGTCCTTCTCCATTCACAAAACAAGAAAATCATTATAATGCTGATTACTAATTGACCAACAAGATCACATACTGTATATTGTGTTAACAGTAATTAACTAAAAAAAATATTTTACGAATTGTTATGCTTCACCTCAAAGAAAAGATTTCTAATATGTAACATTCAGTAAGCTAATCGATGGCACAACTAACAAAATGTATGTAAGATAAAAAATAACCAGTCTATAATTGTAAAAGCCCTCATTACAAAATGATCATCCACACATCATTAAATGTGTTTTTGGGTTACAAACAAACAGCAAGAACAACATAAACACTCCAAATCAGCAGGTATAAGTGGAGTCCAAGTATTATTAATTCATTGTACTGTGGTGGAGTATAAGAGTTGAAAGAGCACAATAGATAAGAGTGCCACTTCTGTCTACACCACTGAACAAGCTACCAGGGTCAAATCTGAACGCGACCATTTATTCTCTCTCCCTGCTTAATAAAATTGAATTGATCAGAGGGGGCTTCTATTACAAGGTGATTAATTGATCTCATTTGTGGTCTGCAAAATGTGCTTTGTCTCTTTGACCTCAATCTTTCTGTCCCTTTTTCTTTTTTCTATCCCAAACATAAGCAGATTTAAGGGGAAAAAAGATCCACACTGAGGAAAGAAAGCAGAAGGCTTTATTTTCCCAAAGCACTGCTTGGTTAGCTTTATAGCGCTATCTCAACTCTCAAGGTTTAGCTTCGCTTTCCTTTTAAAACTACTGTGTCTAATTGTTATGGCATTTTTTTAATTAACAGTCAAGGATATGTTACTGTCTGTGCATCCATTTCTCTCTTTGTAGCCATTATCTTTGCATCAATCTGGCAAATGAGAAATCCAAAAAAAGCCTATTTATTGACTTGTTGATTTTTGTCTTTTCTTTTAAGTGAGTTTTCTTTTAAGCATCAGTGAGGATGCAAATTCACCTTTTATGTTTCTGTATATAAGCCAATCGTTAAAAACGATTTTAAAAAATCTGATTTTTAAGGCTAGCTTGCACTATAAAATGAATCTTTAACATTTTTAGCAGGATGTTTCATTCTGGAAGTTAATGCTATTCTTTGTCATCCATAGGTCTAGCTGTCATTCAAGCTGTAGCATTTAGACATGAATGTATCAGCACCAGAGCAGTAGAAGTGGGCACATAAAAGCATGATGTGTGCTCACGTGTGTTGCCTAAGCAGGACAATGGTGGTACCAGCATGACATTGTCGCAGCCGAGTCCTGATTTGAGGAGGTTTGGCAGGGTGTCAGTAGGACCAGGTGTCCCCTTTTGCGCTGAACAGATTGAAGCAGACACATACTGATGCTAGTCCTGGAAAGAACCTTTTTGCATATGTATGTGGGTGTATGTGTGTATGAGTATGTATATGTGTATGTGACAGTTAATGATGACTGTTATGTGAGCGGTAAAGAAAAGTAATATGACACAATGGAGATGGAGAAAATGATTATGACAGCTGACATTCCCTCTAAATATCTCTTAAATTCCAAACACAGATCCCAATAGACAGTCAAACGCTGTGGGAAGGAAAGGCAAACATTTACATGCCATTATTTCTGCCAAAAGAATATAATCATTTAGATATTGCTATTAAGGAGACAACTTGAACTACAAATTCACACGCTCTGTAAACACACACACAACCTTGAAATCCATAGATCTGGACAACCAGCTATGATTCTCTCTTCATATTGCTAACCTGACTCAGCTGTGCCTTTAAAGCAACAGGAAGATTTGGTCATTTCTCTTCATAGAGTCTGTTGTCATCTTGAGAATGGACTACTGCATCTCTATCCTGGCAGGTCTTCCTCTGCGTGCTATCTGACCCCTGCAATCTGATCCAGAATTATTTTCAATCTCCTCATGTTTTCCCACATCACTACATTGCTGTGTTTACACTACTGTCTTACCAATGTCACCCTCATCAGATTTAAATCACTGGTGCTTGGCACAAAGCTAGACCATTGCTTACCTGAAGTCACTTCAGGAGGCACACCTCGCTGTGCACTACACTCTCTTCAAAGCCGCTAACATGGCTGAATTTACCCCACAACCCTCAAGATCCAAGAAAGACATGTATCAAGTCTCTATAGATGATGTCATAAACTTGACTGTCTGCACAGATAAGTGACTGGCTTTCTGATATTGTTTCTCTTGAAACAGGGTTTTACCTTGGTAATAGTATTAGACATCTGCCTATTTGTCCTAACTTGAGAATACGTTTTAGATATTCGACGTTTAGTACTGTAAGTTGCTTTGGATAAGGACATCTGGCAATGCTATAAATGTAAATGTTATTAAAGACTACCTATATATCATAATGTTAAAAACTTATGATAATCTGCTAATCACTTTTCCCATTATATGTGATATAATAAATTTTTGTTAATGGCATGGGTTTAATGGTGATGTTGTAGGGGCAGTGGCACTCCGACACTTTTCTTTATTACAATGTCAAACTGAGGTGAGCACAGGTACTCTATCTTGATGAAAATATAAGTCATAGCATGGCATAAAGGTGATAAAGTTAATGTAATATAAATTCGCTCCTTGCTTTCAATTCGAAACTGCCTTAATTCAAATCTAGATTCATTCAGTCAAGGTAACCATTAATATTATTAATTCCAGTTTATATGCTGTGTATGTTATTTTGCTAGAATCAAATATCTTTGACAGAAACCAACCAGAAAGCGAGAAAAAAAAACAAAAACAAAAACAAAAAAAAAACATGATTCCATGTTTTGATTCCAAAACAACAAAGCATAATTTAATCTTAAGGTTAATGCCAATTTTGGTTAAAATTTAGTTAAGTTTTAACACAAAAACAGATATTAAACATGCATTTTAATCTCTTTACTATGCTTTATTATTTAATCAGTTATAGTAGTATTTTAATTTAGAAATAAATACTTTTGGCACTAAAAAACGGAAGGTATTCATCCCAACTTTAACCTATGGGTAATGTATATGTCACCCCATTTAATATCAGTATCTCTTATTTTCACACTTACCAAACAAAGGGAATGAAACTCTTTATGTGTAATTATATAGAACCTACTTATGTCTACTAATGTCCCTGAGCAAACATGTGCAATGGAAGGCAGAAGATGGCTTCTTCTAGCCATATGACACAGCACCTCAGCATTACAGGCTGCGTCCCTGAGGCCATGTATCCAAGTCTTTATGAGAGAGCACTAAGAAATGAGGCCAGGTATAGTGCATGCCTACAGGCAATGTCTACTATGAGAACATTATGCTGTTCTGAAAGCAGAGCTATGAGTTGAAATATGATTCTCAACGCAAAGCAAAAGAAAGTGTTTGAAGAACCCAGTCCTTCTCATTTTTTCCAAGAGATTGCAGCACTGGATGTCTCAAAGAAGGAATAGACTTATTCTAGAGATTTGTTCAGAGCATTGAAATGTCTGAATGGCAGCATTAGAAAATCTTTTATACTCAGTGTGGAAAAAAGATGGGCATAGATGGTCATGGTGCTAACATTTTATTGAAGTTTCACAATACAAAGTGTGATGAGTTCTTTTTGATGTTGTTCCTGTTATTACATGCTCTGGGCAATTGATTTGATATAGTTAAAAAAAAAATTACCTGCAAGGTGATTTTCTTTACCACGAGATAGCTAAATGAGATGAAACAACTTAATATTCATTTCAAAACTAAATGAATATAAAAAAAGCTTATCGCATTTAAACTTTAATCTCCACATAACAAGGAAAACTCTTTTGCTACACCACCAAAGGAACAATTACTTCTTTCTGTTTCACTTAAATCTAACCATGCAAATTGTTCATTTCCTTTCTTTTCAAGCATTATCCTCTTTTACTGACTTAATTTCTGCAGATTGGTGTGTCATTTTTTACTATTGTTTTAGCGAGTACAAGAGGAAAAAAAATTATGGTTATTCAATAAATATCAATGTCTCCTCAATTGGTTTCATGATGTTCAAGCACCTGACATGAGTAAGTGTAAGAAGAGAGATTCTCTTCTCTTCAGCACTTTTGAATTCAAATAGGACAAAAAGTACCTAAATTCACATATTTGAAATACAGATCACTGACACCGCAGTGTGTTCTGACTGTATTTTATTCTGAAAGTAACCAGTTTTATCATCAACTAGCTTTGATGCCTCATTTCTTATGCCTCCTATAAACCTATTTAGTTGATGGAGAATGCGATTGACTCCAACAATGCTGTTTGAAATTCGCTACATGAACCATATCAAAAACAAATGTGGTCACTAATAGTGCTCTCTGTGCAATTCAAACTAACATTAGCACAAATAACCTGGCACATAGCCAGTGAAAAAGAAGGGTCTTATACAGTGCAGACTCTCTGATCTGCTTGATCCACACTGAATATAATGTTACAGGTACAGATCATTTCTAGAATTGGTTCCCACTAGATTTTTGTTCAGACTAGGTTTTTTTTCTTGTTTTGTTTTGATTATATATATATATGTATATATATTGTATGATTGGGGCTGAAAATGATACTTCTGTAGGTTAAGCTTTATGCAATATTGTAATTTATATGATGTGAATCAGTTAGAAGACATTATTTATTTTCTTTCTGTTAAAAGTTATGTTATGATGAGTCTTACTGTTTTCATCTATGGATTATTTTCTTATACAAACCTAAAAGCCATTTTTTCTCAGTTTGGTCATTTTTGTATCCATTAGCTATTTCCAGCTAGCAGGAGAGAGCTTAAAATTAAGACTAAAATTGCCTCCCCTGAGATCCACTGAGCTCAGACAATGAATCTGAACTTCTGCTCATGAGCAGCTCACAGAGCAGCTGGAAATGCTTAATTGAACCTTTTACGTGTTTGTGCTGATAGATCCTTGCAAACTGTTAATAATTCTTTACTATCGCTAATCTTTGCCAACCATAGAGAAAATCCCTCCTCAGCAGGTTTGTCCTTGTTTTTATCTGAAGAATAATTTGTCTTTTACTCATTTGTTTGTAGCCAAAGTTAGAAACATTGGAGGTTCTCTGACCTTATCTACCTTTCCAACTGTCAGTTATCTGTATCATAAGTAAATGATTAGTATATACTGTAATACAGATGTTTTCTTACTTTAAGACACGAGTCATACCATAAAGCCCAACTCCATGTCTTTGCTTGGCACTGAAATAAAATAAAAATAAATAAAAATAAAATAAAATAAAGGAATTTAGTTAGTGAAGGCTTCCAATGAAGGTAAGACCCTCTCCCCATGACTGAAAGCATTGAATATACTTGTCACACTGACATATAGCTGTAAAAAGGTAAAATATTTCCAAGGGAACTTATATATGGAATGGAACAATATCCCAGTGTTTAGGATGTTGGACTACTGATCAGAAAGTTGTGAGTTCAAATCCCAGGACTACCAAACAGAACTGCTGGGCCTCTTAATCCTCAACTACTCAGTTGTATAAATTGCTTTGGAAAAGGGTGTCTGCTAAACGCTGTAGCTAATAGAATGTCAGTAATGCTGTTGTTATTGTTATTTAAGCCTGTAATATTGGTTAAGTGAAATTCTTTCCAGAATTTCTTTCCAGAATTTCCTGATTTGGTGTCTTATTGTATTTCAGATTGTATGGATTTATTCTCTGCAGTGTAAAATAAACGACAGGCTAATGTTAAGGGCTATCTTAGGAATTAAATGACATTGACTACTGAAAATAAAGATATTAATAGTCTTCAGTAAGATGTTCTATGTGTGGAGATTTCAGAATGTAAATGAAAGAAAGAATGAAATCAGGCAGACACAAAAACCCTACACACAAATATTTGTTTTTTAGCCTCAGGATTTTCTCTTCAACTTGCTGAGAACAAATTAAAAAGGTTGCATAAATCAAAGCAATCTCATCCTTCATATGACGGGATTGAGAGAGCTAGACATGCCGAGAGAGACAAGGGAGGCAAATCTAATGATTCACTACTTTCTGCACTCACCATAATTACGGGTTTGCTTGCAGGGAATCTTCATAGGATGAAAAATCACAATTAAACATGCTTTCATTATCTTTTTTTTCTGAACCATTCCTGGTGGAGGATGCAGTTAATGCCACTGAAGTGGAAAAAGAAGACCTGACAGTGTTCGTGTTTTGTAGTTTATTGGTCAAATAAAAAAAGTAAAATAAATAAAATAAAACAAATGAAGCCTAATAGATGTGGAGCATCAGTGTTCTTAGAGTTGTATTAAGAGTAGCTTGCTTTGTAAAACTCCCCTTTCAGAGAGAAAAGACTGATTTTTATTGTATGCTGTGCAAAATGAAGTTGTTTTTACTAATTAATTTTAAATTTATTTTGAAACGAGAGAATGAATACTGACAGACTGCAGCATTGTGGAGAGAGGATGGGAGATAAAGTGGAAGAAATACTATGAATGCTGAGTATTTACAATGAAACATTCATAAAATAAGCTCGCACATTTGGCTATGATGTCATCTGCTTTAAGGAAAAGGAAGTTCTTTGACAGAAGTAGGCTTGTGTGTGCCTGAATCCTACCTCCACTGTATGGTGTAAACACAAGTGCTCATTATTTTAGATGATTGTAGAAACAGTACAAGTCTGAATAAAGCATTTGGCTTTGTCTCACCAGTGCAGATTATGAGAGGCTGATTATTCACTATTGGGCTTTACCAATCGGCCATACGCCTGATTTAGTCACACATTTAATTCTATTCTTCTTGCTTTTAATTGCTTACCATTTTTTCCTACTTAACAGAATTTTCTAGAGTGCTTAGCACACTTAATCTGGGTGTGCCATTAGAGGATATTGTCTTGCAGCAATTAGTCTGATGAGAGGATCTGTCTATTAGTGTGTTCATTACATTATACACACACAGAAAGCTCAACATGAGTAATCATAGAAGAGCTCAAAATCAAATCGAATTTAATACTAATGAATGCAACAGCAAAGGCCCTCCATATGTTCCTGTGCTTGATTTGAGTTATCAGGTCACTGGATGTATGTTGGCTGAGATGGAACCGGTGGTGAACGCTTCTCCGACTTCATTGATTATTGATTCTGTCTGGTTGACTTCTCTTATACGCCTGATGCATTTTAGTTAATGACATCATTTTGCACTATGACACAATCTATACAGTATATAGTTATGTGCATTACACTACAGCAAGGGTTCATTCTGGTTAGCAGCACCTCCTAACAAAAGGTCACCATGCTAAAAGCTAAGGATGAGCCTAAAGTAGGAACGCAGCTTGGATGGTTTGCCAATCCATTACATGGCACATAGATTCACACACTCATTCATGCCTACAGGCACTTTATCTTGGCCAAGCCAGTTATTGGCTTGGTTTTGGTAGGTGAGAGAAAAGCAGATAGACCACAGAAAAGCTACTTAATAATGAGAGAATTCACAATGCCACAGCGTCATCCACAGCTCTGCTATTCACTTCTTCATATATAACAATTAAACAAATAAGTAAATAAAATAATAGTGAATAAGTACTAGCTTATATTGTTATTAAAAAAAAAGATTTATAGAAATACGTGTGTTAGAGTGAATGGAGAATTACAGAGCA
Organism: Tachysurus vachellii; assembly: GCF_030014155.1. Taxonomy (NCBI): domain Eukaryota; kingdom Metazoa; phylum Chordata; class Actinopteri; order Siluriformes; family Bagridae; genus Tachysurus; species Tachysurus vachellii. The sequence goes on from NC_083473.1 coordinate 12,559,964, forward strand.
AAACTTTTTGGCACAAAATCCACTGAATAAATACATTTTAGAAAAAAATATCTGAATACATTTTCTAGAATTGGGCACTGCTTCCAGCTTTCCAAATTGGGCTTTTTGTTTGAAGGTCCTGTATTGTGCAATTGGTTGTAGTCTGCCTCTTGTGTGTGACCTCGCAACTTCTTCACACTGCTGACTGCTCCGTTTGCAGAGCGGAGGTCAGTGCGAGGCCTCTCAGCACGATTTGGGCTCTCAGCGAATTCATTACTTCCCCATGCTACCTTGAATAGGAAATGAGGTTTTACGATAAGGTATGAATTGAAAATAAAGGATGAAAGGAGGGGAAAGAGAGAGATGGAAAGAGAGGGAGGATGAAACAAGAAAGAAAGATTGTCCCACTTTCAAAGGCATGCTTGTATAAGGGTCAGTGGAGGTTAACTCGTAACATTTTCTGTTTTGCGAATGAAGTGCCAGTGAAATTTTGATGCCAATCGGCTGGACGTGCTGCAGTCGTTTTTTTATGCCTGTGACGGGAAATTGGAATCTTTATCTCTCTCACAGAGCACTGACTGTCTGAGTTTGGTAAGCCAAACATATCTGACTTTATTAATTGCAGAAAGAGAGAGAGGACATTGTGGAATATAGGCAGCTCATGAGCTAAATTTCTCCTGACTTTAATAAGGAATGAAAATGCTCTAAACGTTTTCTTATTAGCACACAAATGATTCTAAACACAATTTGTATGTAGACAAACTCTCCCCAAAATGAATACTATTGCCATTAAGCTAAATAGGTCACTTGGAATCCATTCTAAACACATCGATCAAACTGATGACCCAGACTTATTTGAAATTCTATGATTGTTTATTTTATTTGCAGTAATGTATAAGACATTTTATCAATGATGTCTCAAAAAATATTAACATAAAGCCATTTGGGAGAATTTCAATATCCTAAAACTCAACTTTTTAACCGACATAATATTATTTATGTCGATCATAGAACATTAAAAGGGTCGGCCAGAAACAGGTGATTGATGAATTTTATGTTGCCTTCCCTCCCTTACATCACTTTCTCTCATTCTCTCTTTCCCTCTCTTCGGACAGGAGGTGGGAGACATGGTTGCATTAATAATGCAGTGCTGCCTGGAAACCGAATTCGCTGCAGTGAAGTGCCGTGTAGAATGCTAAAGAGGCATTTGTTTGTGCGTTGCTCATTGCCCTTTCTTCTAAACCCCCCCACATCTCTCTCTCTCTCTCTCACTCTCTCTCTTTCTCTCTCTCTCACTTTTTCTCTCTCAAGACCACTTGTAATGGCTCTCACAAGTGGTCTTAATGCTACCAGTTGTGAAAAAGCTGTCCATCACTGTGCAGATGAATAGATATTCATTTAACATTTTTCCTTGTCTTTATGGGACAGACTTTTTAGACATTAAAGGAAAGTGACATTGAAGGATTTTTCAGTGTTCTGTCCAAGCAGCTCAACAATCAAACAACACTAACCATATCAAGAGAATCACTGTGATAAACACACACACACACACATACCCAGACACACACACACCCAGCTACACACACACACACACCCAGACACACACACACATCCACACACACAGCTCTCAGCCAGTGATATTCACACTTAAGTGTAGCATATTACTCCTCCATCGCCTGCAGCCATCTATCTACTGTCTCTATTACCTGATTAGTCCAGAGCCACAGGCTAAACACATTTCTACTCTTTCAGTCTTTCAACACTTGCACTTGACTTGAATAAGAGGTAACAGACCACTGTACCAATCTGTCCACATGATCAGAGTCATAAATAATATTATTTTAATTCAATCATTGATTTTTTCATTATTCTTCAGTAACTGCTTTATCCTCACCAGGGTCTGTAGACTATTCTGGGGACAATGTACTTGAGAAATCTTGTGCTTCTCATATAAACCATTTGTAGCATTAAATAGATGGCTGATACTGTATCTAATCTTCTTCATTTGTTTGTTGACATACAGCTAAAACTAGAGCTGGGAGGGTTGAGACCTGGGTAAAAAAATCCTACTATCTCCAGGACATAGGATCTATTTTTCAAAAATGTACACCATTGTAATGGATGCCTTGCTACTCTAATGTTTTTCAAAGTGGTTTTTCATTATATAAACTATAATAATATATTTGTTTAGCATAAATATGTGGTGTAAAATTAAATACAAGACACATAGAAAGTTCATTCAATAGTCAGTTATAATAAACAGAGTGAATCCATAAACAGTATGGACAGAACCATTATAAAGATAATTTAGATATTCTATAATAGCTTTGCCTAATGATAGCAAAAATTGTTATTATCAGTATATAAAGTGGATTAGCTTGTGAAAAATACAATACGGTGTTGCACTTTCATCAGTTGTACATTAAGTTAGTTAGTAATATAAATATTCTGTTTGAGAGTCTGTTTGATCAGTCTGTTTGTCTGTAGACCACGTCTTGTATGATTAAGTTGGATAGAACATGCGTACAAACTAATAGACAAATGAATGAGTATTTTGGGGAAAAAGAGCATGGATCATAACAGCATAATATTCTGCCTCATGATAAATGTATGTATGTATGTATGTATGTATGTTTGTATCTATCTATCTATCTATCTATCTATCTATCTATCTATCTATCTATCTATCTATCTATCTATCTATCTATCTATCTATCTATCTATCTATCATTGTTATGTTGTGGATGGCATTTAACTGGCAAGTTTTAGGCGCATTTGCTCCTTTACAGTCAATGACCACTGCAAATCATTAGAATTTTTTTTTCTGACTGATCGCCTTTATCTAATGATAGATTTCTTTTCTGATGGAAGTGGTCTCTTCCAGAAAGAGAATGTCCCCATGCACAGGGCACATGACCATCTAACGGTTTGATGAGAATGAAATGGATGTAAATCATATGCTATGGCCTTTGCAGTCACCAGATCTCAATGCAGCATAACACATACTGTATGGACCAACCATACAGTGACAATGGTTCAACCTGAGTGAAAGAAATATCTTTTATAAGAATGGCATTCATCCTTCAGTACAGTTCTAGAGACATGTAACATCTATGCCAAGACACATTGGAGCTGCTCTGATGGCTATAAAGAAAATACAAAAACACTTTAATGTGTGTCACACTGTCTGTATCTATTAAGCAAATTAAGCAATTCTATTAAGACAAATTGTGCTTGCTACATTAAATAATGAATTATTTTATATCATATATCAAAATTTACTTCAGCAATAATAATACTAAAATAATAATAATAATAATAATAATAATAATAATAATAATTATTGTTGTTTTGTTGTTGTTGTTGTTATTAATAATAATAACATTGTTATTACTGTTATTATTACTGTTATTGTCATGTGTAACGAGCCGCCGGACGAGCGTCGCCATAGAGACGCGTCCCCGGAGTACTAGCGCGCTTCCGGACTACACTTCCCATCAGCCACCGTTCTTCCTGATTGCCGCACCAG